>NC_053395.1:117993721-118293721 GCF_905171765.1 Bufo bufo | reverse complement strand
AGGACTGGGAGTTGAGCTTGACTCCATCCTCAACCCGAAAAGGCCCCACAAGCTCATCTTTGATGATACCAGCCCAAACCAGTACTCCACCTCCACCTTGCTGGCGTCTGAGTCGGACTGGAGCTCTCTGCCCTTTACCAATCCAGCCACGGGCCCATCCATCTGGCCCATCAAGACTCACTCTCATTTCATCAGTCCATAAAACCTTAGAAAAATCAGTCTTGAGATATTTCTTGGCCCAGTCTTGACGTTTCAGCTTGTGTGTCTTGTTCAGTGGTGGTCGTCTTTCAGCCTTTCTTACCTTGGCCATGTCTCTGAGTATTGCTCACCTTGTGCTTTTGGGCACTCCAGTGATGTTGCAGCTCTGAAATATGGCCAAACTGGTGGCAAGTGGCATCTTGGCAGCTGCACGCTTGACTTTTCTCAGTTCATGGGCAGTTATTTTGCGCCTTGGTTTTTCCACACGCTTCTTGCGACCCTGTTGACTATTTTGAATGAAACGCTTGATTGTTCGATGATCACGCTTTAGACGCTTTGCAATTTTAAGAGTGCTGCATCCCTCTGCAAGATATCTCACTATTTTTGACTTTTCTGAGCCTGTCAAGTCCTTCTTTGGACCCATTTTGCCAAAGGAAAGGAAGTTGCCTAATAATTATGCACACCTAATATAGGGTGTTGATGTCATTAGACCACACCCCTTCTCATTACAGAGATGCACATCACCTAATATGCTTAATTGGTAGTAGGCTTTCGAGCCTATACAGCTTGGAGTAAGACAACATGCATAAAGAGGATGATGTGGTCAAAATACTCATTTGCCTAATAATTCTGCACGCAGTGTATATATATATATATATATATATATATATATATATATATAAACAGTACAGACCAAAAGTTTGGACACACCTCATTCAAAGAGTTTTCTTTATTTTCATGACTATAAAAATTGTAGATTCACACTGAAGGCCTCAAAACTATGAATTAACACATGTGGAATTATATACATAACAAACAAGTGTGAAACAACTGAAAATATGTCATATTCTAGGTTCTTCCAAGTAGCCACCGTTTGCTTTGATTACTGCTTTGCACACTCTTGGCATTCTCTTGATGAGCTTCAAGAGGTAGTCCCCTGAAATGGTTTTTACTTCACAGGTGTGCCATGTCGGGTTTAATAAGTGGGATTTCTTGCCTTATAAATGGGGTTGGGACCATCAGTTGCGTTGAGAAGTCAGGTGGATACACAGCTGATAGTCCTACTGAATAGACTGTTAGAATTTGTATTATGGCAAGAAAAAAGCAGCTAAGTAAAGAAAAACGAGTGGCCATCATTACTTTAAGAAATGAAGGTCAGTCAGTCAGCCGAAAAATTGGGAAAACTTTTAAAGTAAGGGCTATTTGACCATGAAGGAGAGTGATGGGGTGCTGCGCCAGATGACCTGGCCTCCACAGTCACCGGACCTGAACCCAATCGAGATGGTTTGGGGTGAGCTGGACCGCAGAGTGAAGGCAAAAGGGCCAACAAGTGCTAAGTATCTCTGGGAACTCCTTCAAGACTGTTGGAAGACCATTTCAGGGGACTACCTCTTGAAGCTCATCAAGAGAATGCCAAGAGTGTGCAAAGCAGTAATCAAAGCAAAAGGTGGCTACTTTGAAGAACCTAGAATATGACATATTTTCAGTTGTTTCACACTTGTTTGTTATGTATATAATTCCACATGTGTTAATTCATAGTTTTGATGCCTTCATAGTCATGAAAATAAAGAAAACTCTTTGAATGAGAAGGTGTGTCCAAACTTTTGGTCTGTACTGTATATATATATATATATATATATATACACACACACACACACACACACACACACACCTCCCAACCGTCCCGGATCCGACAGGACAGTTACAGATTTCAGTAGCTGTCCTGCAGTTCCACAACTGAGGTATGTCCTGCTCTCAACTGTCTGTGTGCCCATAGGACACATGGACAGCTGATTGTGATGGTAAAGGAGGGAGCCATCCATTCCCCGCTTCACCTTCCAACTGCCGCCCCTCCACAGCAGCAGGACTATGCCCTCACACATCCCTCTGCAGGTCTGTGTAGGAGGTGTAGTGCAGGCTGGGAATCAGCCCTGCTCCTCCTACACAACATTGCAATGTGTGACCGTATCCTGCCTGCTGCCACTGGGGAACTGCGGCAGCTGACCTGTAATCATCAGGGGAACCAGGTAAGTATTTACTGTTGGCGCCTTTTTTTTCTTAAGGGGTCACATATCTGCCATAACTACTGTGAGTGGCACAAATCTGAGCATACTTTACTCTGAGCATAGCAACTGTGAAGGAAGCTCATCTGGGCATAGCTACTGTGAAGGGGGCACAGTGTGGGCATTACTACTGTGTGCTGACACAAAGGAGGAATAATTACTATGTGAGGGCATGAAGGGGACTGTGACTGAGTGTGTATAGTTATGCTTTGGTCAGAGTTAGAGGTGTGGCCTAGTAGGGAACAATTCCTGCACATATAATTTCATTACATTTCTCAAAAGTTGGGAGGTACAGTATGTGTGTGTGTGTGTGTGTATATATATATATATATATATATATATATATATATATACACACACACGCACACACACACACACCTGTTTATATACACAACTCACAAAAAGTTAGGAATATTTGGTTTGTGGGTGAAATTTCAGGATGAACCTAAAAAGTTTTACAGATGAACTTAATGTGACCTTCTGTAAACTTTTGAATGCACATGTCCAACTGTTTCAGTACTTGCACAACTTGCTGTTCTCTAACAAGGAGCTAAATAACAAAATTCATCACAGGTGTTTGATCTATGAATCTATGAACGCCCCTACAAATTTCCTGGTTCAATTAGAATTGGTATTTAAACAGTCCTTCTCATCATGCTGTTCACATTTTGACATCATGAGACCAAGATGACGCCTAACAATTCATCAACAGTACCTCGTTATTGCGAGGCTTCTAGCAGTATGTTCTCACACGAAAGTGGCCACTGAGCTTAGAGTGTCACAGAATGTCATTGGCAGGTTGCAACAGACTGGAAGAGTCACAGAACGGCATAGAAGCAGGGGCGGACTGAGAACCCTCAGGGCCCCCGGGCAAAATAAATCAAGGGCCCTCTTACAGGCCCCACCCATGTTCTGCTGCAAGCCCCACCCTTGTCCCGCCTCCATGCCCCACCTCCAGTCACACCCTACACAATCTTAAATGTGGATGACACACTGTTATGGGGGGATCTGTCGATGACACACTGTTATGGGGGATCTGTGGATGACACACTGTTATGGGGGTATCTGTGGGTGACACACTGTTATGGGGGGATCTGTGGGTGACACACTGTTATGGGGGATCTGTGGGTGACACACTGTTATGGGGGATCTGTAGATGACACACTTTTATGGGGGATCTGTGGATGACACTAAACCACTCTCAAATCCAACTGGTCAAACTTGTTAAATGGATCCCAAACACAATAATAACACCCCACCCCCTCCAACACTTAATTAACCCCTTCATGGCCTAAACTTTTTTTCCAAAGCAGAACACACAGCTAAATGGGGCTGGGTGGGCTGGCAAGGGAGGGGTTAATAACAATAAGTGATGGATCATGGAGGATCATCATCGCCCTGGATAATGTTGCCCGGTCTTACTTTGCTGGTCTTTGCTCGGGGGTAAAATGCAAAGCTGTTTTCTGGATTATCCCACAGGGCCATGATCCTCCATCACTTATTGTTATTAACCCCTCCCTTGCCAGCCCACCCAGCCCCTTATGGAAACAAGTCAAGTAATAACCTAAAGGACCTCAATGAATCATTGGGGTGGGGTCCATCCAAGTGGTCCAAGTCCAACATGTGTGTGATGGATGGGCGAGGGCACTAGGGCAGCTGGGCAGGCTTCCACAATTCTTTCCAGATGAGATTCGATTCCAGTCCGTCCCAGTCCCACTCCCAGAGGCCAGAACAGAGGTTCCCGCCACCGTGCCTGGCTGCAAGCCTGCAAACCAACCAGAATTGACTGTGTCTGGCAGTGGCAGGCAGGCTGCGGCGTGCTAAATCTGAAGATGGGGTCAGGCAGCGGACAGCGTCTGACGTCACCTGCCGCTGCGCAGCTACGTTACTCTGCGCAGCGGCTCAGAGCCTTTTAAAGGGGAATGCAGCCGGAGCCGATATACCGTCCGCAGGTATAATACGGGATCAGCGAAGTGAAGGGGTCGGGCAAGGAATAATCAATTGCCCCCTCTAGCGACGCAATAAAGTTCAACTCAAGTGAAGTCACTGACAAATGAAAAAAAATAAAATAAAAAAAATATTATTTTTTTAAATTGGAACTGGCCGTGCCCCCTACTGGGGTATCGGCTGTACCCCCCTGATGGCGGCCCTGGTCAATAGGCATTAAACAAGAGAAATCCTCTGCGATCCTCTCCCTCTCTGTACTCACAAACTCAGTAGCAGGCAGGCCGGGCGGCAGTGCAACTCCCTGACGTTACGCACCTGCTCCTCCCACTTTATGAATGAAGCAGGCAGAGCAGGCGCGTGACGTCAGTGAGTTACGCTGCCGCCCGGCCTGCCTGCTACTGAGTTTGTGAGTACAGAGAGGGAGAGGATCGCAGAGGATTTCTCTTGTTCACATATGAATATTAGTATTAGTAGCGAGGCCCGGTGTAATAGAATACAGTGAGTGCACCGGGCCACGCTGCCATTACCAGGCCAGCATAACATTCGGAATCGGGGCGCTGGGCATAACACATTGTTATTCTGCGGCGGGCCCCCATCCCGGCCGGGCCCTCGGACCACGTCCGAAGTGCCCGTCCGCTCAGTCCGCCCCTGCATAGAAGTGGACGTCCTTTGGTCACATCCAACACTAATGACTGCTTCATTGTGAACAATGCACTTTAGAACCAGATTATGAATGCCACACAACTCCAGGCACATTTATGAGAGGAGAGGCACCCAAGTGTCACATCAGACCATTCAAAACTGTTTACAGCATGGTCTGCGTGCTAGAGGACCAGCAAGAGTACCTGACCACAGGCGTCATCATCTTACATGGGCAAGGGAGCATCTATGCTAGACGAGGGACCAGTGCTGTTCACTGATGAAAGTCGATGATGGCTGAGCAGAAATGTTGGCCACCAACGATGTTGTAGACGTCAAGCAGAGTGCCATGCGTCAGCCACCGTTGTCACCAGACAAGCCTGTGGTGGTGGTGGTGTTACAGTGTGGGGCGATGTGTCTAGTCAATACAGAACTGCCCTGCATTTTGTGAATGGTACAGTGACAAGCCCATACTATTTGATAGCATCATTAATCCAGTCATTGTGCCTCTGCATGAACTACTCAGGCCTAATTTCATCTTCACAGATAACATATACTCACCTAAAGAATTATTAGGAACACCATACTAATACGGTGTTGGACCCCCTTTTGCTTTCACAACTGCCTTAATTCTATGTGGCCCATAGAAATGTTGGCCCATATTGATAGGATAGCATCTTGCAGTTGATGGAGATTTGAGGGATGCACATCCAGGGCACGAAGCTCCCGTTCTACCACATCCCAAAGATGCTCTATTGGGTTGAGATCTGGTGACTGTGGGGGCCATTTTAGTACAGTGGACTCAATGTCATGTTCAAACCAATTTGAAATGATTCGAGCTTTGTGACATGGTGCATTTGCAGCGTACTCAAGTTGTGTGTAATAGGTGTTTCTGGGTGATGTAGTGCAATATACACTAACCTGGTACAGCTGACTCTCTGCAAGGGCAGGTATAGGTAAGGAATAGTTCGTGACGCCAGTGCCAAGTAAACGGTGGCACGCCGTTTGCGGATGCAGGAATAATTTGAGGAAACGTAGGATTAAAACAGAACTCAAACTTTAGTAGGTTTTCCAAGCAGAGACAATAAAGGAAATGCAGTTCCTCAGCATACAGTCGATTTTGCAATTCGGTCGATGCAGGCAATTCAGTACAGCAGGGTAATTACAGAGTGTTGAACACAGGACTTGCAGCAAAGGAGCTTGCACTCTAACTCTGTCTGATCCTGGAAAGTAGCAATTCTTCACCAAGGCCCATTAACCTAGTTCTGGCTTTATATCCTTGGCTATAGCTTTAATCAGTACCTCCTCTGTCTTTCTGAGTACCTCTTGCTTTCCTGATCTTTGCCTCTGTCTCTCTCAGCTTCTGGAAACTTCCTCAGGCTCTAGAAACTTCTGAGCTGTGGTCTAGACTGACTTCTGCACTCCACACTAGATCAGGTTACACTGACTTTCCCTTCCTTGTCTGGCCCTTATATAAACTAGGGCTCCCTAGCTCCCTCTAATGCCTAAGAGCTGGAATGACACCCCTAGCCGGCCTGTACTTGCAAGTTTCATAGCAACAGGGAAATACATGCATTACATGACAATTTATAAAGATGACATATAACAACTTCTCCATAACTAAGGAGGGACGACAGCACACCAAGTGACACTTTGGTAGTGACGGGTATTACAGTTCCCGTACACTACATACCCCACTGCTTTAAGCTGAGTACGACCTCGTACTCCATCATGGGTCGCCCAACTGGAATCTCTACCTGAAATAGAAAATAGAGACATGCAGGCATACATACATGTAATTCATCTGCATTTACATTTACATCAGGTCCAATTGGCAAAGGTGAAGGGTAGTGACAAGGGGCGTCGTTCTCTTCTCTCAGGATAATGAATGGAACGGGGGCGCTGACCTGGCACAGCGTAACATTATAACCAGGATAGTCCATGACAATGAATAAGTCCATGATAGAACAGCAAAATAACGGAACTACCCAGGAGTTTCCTGTGGGTGTATCACAGGCAAGGGCTCACGTGGAGGAGTCCATTCTTGCGCACAAATGTCAAGTAAGGTATTGCCCGTGGCAACTGTTTGGGAGGAGACACCACCAGAATAATCAAAGTCTCCTAAACGGACTGGTGGGCGTCCCCTGGTCATCCGAGTAGACCGTCTCAACACGGGGGTCTCCTCTTCCCTTAGCAACGAGGTAGAAGGGAGAGGAGCAACAGGATGGTCTCCATCCGTGAGACCTTGGTCAGGAACAACTGGAACCACAGGAACAACTGGAACAACAGGAACAACTGGAACAATAATATCCACGAGAGGGGGTACTGGATCCGGAGCATCTTGAACCGGCTCTTCTCGAGGTGAAGCTACAATAGGTGCCGGAGCAGGCACCAGCAAGTTCAACCAAGGTGTCAGAAGCCAATGCATGGGATCAGCGTCAAACCTCAGATTACTAACAGCCTGCATAGGATCCTCGGGCTGTATTGCTGACTCTGACACAGGATATTCAGATCCAGAACTCTCATCACTAGGTTCTGGTGTCAGGCAGAGCTTTAACCGGTTTCGGTGTACAATTTGGGATCCCTTGTCTTCCCGGGTGATCTCATAAGTGTGAGTTCCAACATTTGGGATTGCAGTGACAACATAAGGACTTCGCTCCCACTTACTGTCCAATTTGCTGGTACGACGGTTATTCTTTAACCATACCACGGCCCCTATGGTCAAGGGTTCTGCATGGGCTGTCTGATCATAGTCCCTCTGCTGTCGGTCTCTAGCAAAGTCCATACGTTCCTGAACAATGGCTTTGGCTGCATCCAATCGCCTTTGGTGCTCAGCAACCCAGTCAGTATTAGGTAATGGGTTAATGCAATCAGGTACATGTATGTCCAATGAATGATCAGCAGGCAATGTCCCTTGGCGCCCAAACATCAAGTAAAAAGGGGTATACCCAGTGGAACAATGGATGGTATGATTGTAAGTGAACATGAGCTGTGGCAACAGACTGGGCCAATCTCCTCTGTTCTCAGGAGGCACGGCCCTCAGCATCTCTATCAAGGTCTGATTCATTTTTTCACATAATCCGTTACCTTGAGGATGGTAGGCCGTTGTCCGGATCTTCTTACAGTTGTGTAAGCGGCACAGTTCATGGAACAGATGGGACTCAAAAGCAGGTCCTTGATCGGTGAGGATCTTTTCTGGACATCCATAGGGCAGGAGGAAGTGCTTCCAGAACATTTCGGCTGTAGTCTTGGCTGTCTGGTCTCTCACAGGCACTGCTACAACAAACTTTGTGAAATGGTCAATAATAGTCATGGCATAAGCATACCCTGAGCGACTAGGCTCCAGTTTTACATGGTCGATGGCGACAAGTTCAAGAGGACGGGTACTTACAATGGGTCTCAGTGGTGCCCTCTGATCATGGTGCTCACTTCGTTTCAAGGCACAGGCTACACACTCTCGACACCACTTCTCCATGTCTTCTCTCATGCCTACCCAGTAAAACCGCTGGCGGATAGTAGCTTCAGTCTTTTGGACCCCAAAGTGACCGGATTGATTGTGGTACATCTCCAACACCATACCTGCATCTCGTCGGGGTATGAGAATCTGGTGCACTCTCTCGTTGGACACTGGGTCTAGGCTTCTCCGTAGCAATAGGCCCTTTTGTATGAAGAGTTGATGGCGCTGTCTCCACAGTTTGATGAGCTCAGGATCTGCACTCTTCCGCCGAATCCTCTCAGGGGCTCTGCCACTAGTAATGAAGTCCAACAACTCACCCAGCACTCTACTTTCAGACTGTAGTTTCACCCACCTTTCTTCTTTAGGATCAGGCCTACTGGAGGGTGAAGGAACTGCAGCTCTGTTATTGGTAGCTCGAGCCTGATCCTGTTGAGCAAATTTGTTATAGAAAGCCGGCATCTCTACATCTTCCCAAGCATCTCGCACATCATCAGGAGCTGTCTCTGTGGGAAGCCTGGATAAAGCATCAGCTTTATCATTAGTACGTCCAGCACGATACTTTACAGAGAAATTATAGTTGGCAAGGCGAGAGGCCCATCTCTGCTCCAAGGCCCCCAATTTAGCTGTATTTAGATGCGCCAGAGGGTTATTGTCAGTGAATGCAATGAACGGGGTGGCGGCTAGATAATCCTTGAATTTTTCTGTCACCGCCCACACTAATGCCAGGAACTCTAGTTTGAAGGAACTATAATTCTGGTCATTTTTCTCAGCTCCTTTCAGGGAGCGGCTTGCATATGCTATCACTCTCTCTTTTCCCTCTTGGATCTGGGCTAACACAGCTCCCAGGCCTCGCTTGCTAGCATCAGTATAGAGATGGAAGGGCTTGCTATAATCTGGATAACCTAACACTGGAGGCTCGGTCAGTTTCTTTTTTAGCAATTGGAACGCGATCTCTCTTTTCTCATTCCACTCAATGGGCACAGGAGTTCTAGGACTCTTTTTGGGTTGCCCCCTCAAGAGTTCCTGGATAGGATCAGCTATTTGAGCAAAATGGGGGATAAAACGTCTATAGTAGCCGGCAAAACCAAGGAAACTCCTCACCTCTTTGACGGTAGTAGGAACCGGCCAATTACGGACAGCTGCTAATTTATCAGGGTCAGGTTGCACTCCCTCTCTGCTTACTACATGCCCCAGGTATCTTACTGCAGGCTTGAGCAGGTGACACTTGGATGGCTTTACCTTCAAGCCATATTTGATAAGGATTTCAAATACTTCTGCCAAATGTTTCAGATGGTCTTCATATGTTTTTGAATACACAATGACGTCATCTAGATACAGCAGCACTGTTTCGAAGTTTTTGTGACCCAAACACTGTTCCATTAGTCTCTGGAAAGTTCCTGGGGCATTACATAGCCCGAACGGCATACAATTGAATTCAAACAGGCCCATGGGAGTAGTGAAAGCAGTCTTTTCCCTATCCTCGGGGGCCATGGGTACTTGCCAGTAGCCGCTGGTCAAGTCCAATGTGGAGAAATAGGCAGAAGAGCCCAGAGCAGTTAGTGACTCCTCAATGCGGGGCAGTGGGTATGCATCTTTGTGGGTTATTTGATTAATTTTCCTATAATCCACACA
The DNA here is from genome assembly GCF_905171765.1 of Bufo bufo. NCBI lineage: Eukaryota > Metazoa > Chordata > Amphibia > Anura > Bufonidae > Bufo > Bufo bufo. The sequence continues at coordinate 118,283,785 of NC_053395.1, read as the reverse complement.
GAAACGGATACTACCGTCCTTCTTCTTTACAAGAACCAGGGGTGCAGCCCACGGACTACGGCTGTCCCGGATCACATTAGAGTCTTTCATTTCTTGGATCATTTCCTTTACAGTCTGATATGAAGTAGGTGGTAAGGGTCTGTATCTCTCCTTGATAGGAGGATGAGAGCCAGTAGGTATGGTGTGTTGTATGACACTAACCTCTCCATAGTCAGTAGCATGCTTACTGAAGGCCTGGTGGTGCTCCTTGACAAGCTGTAGAATCCCTTCTTGTTGATGTTGGGGGGTAGTCTCGTCCCCTACATGGAGCTCTTCCCACCAGGGCACTTGTGGCTGGGTCACCGGCGAACATCTGCTGTCTGCAGCTGGCGGCTTTTCTGTCACTGGAAGACGAATGATGTCTTGGAAGGACACCTGGGACAGCTGGGCAACAGGGCAATGCTTAGTAAGCGCAACAGGATGATTACTCAGATTAATCAGACGGACAGGTACTTTACCTTGGGAGACGTTCACCAGGCACTTGGCAGCTCTCACATAAGGATAATCCTCCATCTGGAGTGGTTCCACCAGGGCTGGATAATCTCGGCCTTCGACTCCCAGGACAGCACGACACCACAAAAGAGTTTGAGAATTAGGAGGCAAAGTCACAGGCTTAATATCACGGATCCTGGCAGTACAAATTTCTCCTTTCCCATTAGCAAACCTCTGCTGGGCACTTAACACAGTAATAGTCTTTTGAATCACCCTCCTGGATGCAGAGGAAGCAGTGGGCAAAGTCTGATGTAATACAGCAAGTATTTCTGAATAACAGTTTTTGAAAACATTGGTGCCTAGAATGACAGGATGTCCTCCTCTGTCACCGGCCTGTACTACGATCACTCCCTGTTGAGGCAGGGTTACTTCTCCCACCTGCAGGGTGGGTTCCCAGTATCCATGAACCTTTACTGGTTTGCCATTGCTGGCGATAATTTCCACCCAGGATTCAGGCGGTTGGGTCAACTGGTTGGTGTCCCAGAACTTTTCAAATGCAGGCAGCTGAATAGTAGTGACCTGAGACCCAGTATCTAATAGGGCTTCAAAGGGGACCCCGTTGATCTCTATATTGATTTTAGGATGGGATCCTACATAACGTGGCATCCAATTTGGATCCTCTGGACCTAGTGTTCTACCTCCCGAGGGTTGGTCCTCAGCCTCAGGGGTTGCCCGTTTAACTGCCAGCACGTGGATTCTGTGTGTCCCAGCTTTTTGCAGTATGTACACACGGGCTTCTTGCGACCTCTATTACGCCTCCCAGGATCCCTGGGGTGAGTCTCTTGGTATGGAGGTGGGAACGGCCTAGGAGGTGACAGGAACTCTTCTTCTAGCATTATGGGTTTTTCCCATTCCTCTATTTTTCTGCACACTTTCTCTAGACTTTTAGTGAGGTGATTTACTTGCTCTGTCAGCATGGCAATAGTATCAGTAGCTGACACTTGAACAGCTTGGCCGGCCTCAGCTCGGTTAGTGATAAGCGGTTTTGGCCTGCAGGCTGATGATTCAGGTGGGGTGCTCAACTCAGGAGATACTGCGGACCCCAGAATTTTTATAGCCAGTTCTTTAAAGTCCAGAAAGGTACTGTTAGGGTGCTGGGCAGACAGCATCTTTAACTGGGTCCTTATTTGTTCACTAGACACCCCGTTGATAAATTGTTCCCTTAGGGTCTGGTCCTGATTATCAGCCTCTTTGGGATCTATCTGGATTACAGCCCCTAAAGCCTCCTGAAGTGATAGGGCATAGTCACGGAGGGACTCACCGGACTTCTGTTTCTTGCCAAAGAAATGCATCTTTATCTCTGAGGCAGTCCTAGTTTCAAAAGTGGCCCTGAGGCGGGTGAATATCTGTTCTATAGTACTCCGCTCAGGAGCCGGCTAGGATAACACTTCTCTACGGGCAGCTCCCTCCAGTTGTGCCAGCAGGATTTCCATTTGCTGGTCGGCATTTATAGGGTACAATCGGAATAGTGCCAGCAACTTTTCTTTAAAGTCCCTTAGGGTATGGGTCTCTCCCCTGTAACGAGGGAACCATGGGGCCCCGAAGTAGTAAGGCTTGGTAAAGGGCATCATGCTGGGGGCTGTAGGATGATTAGGAGCCGCAAGCTCTCCTGGGGCCGGCTGCTCAGGCACTCCTGGCTCTGACATGGTAGTCTATTGAGAGGTGGCCGCTGGCGACTAAAGGGGCCGGTACACTCCCCTTCCCTCCGGTTACCAGTGCTTACCGTTATCGCTGGTCTTGCGCAGGCCAAGTCTCGCGAGGTTCCGGACGTCCTGAGCACCCGATGACGTAGAAGAAACAGGGCCGCGGCGGTGCGATGATGAAGAGGGCGGGACTCTCTATGTCTTTGCAGGGATCCGCCCACGAAGGTTCTCAGCGGCGCGGGAAACTTTACTCCAGGCAGCTGGTGGCCATCTTTAGCAAAACGCTGTCCATTCACTGACAGCAAGCAGGATTGTTAAAAGTCCACAAAACCACACTCCAATGCGGCGATTTTCTTCCTCTGGATAGCGCAATACTGCACAGCGCTTTTTAGAGGTTTTGAGTACACTTTGGGTAGGATTTTCAGTCCACAAAGTCCACTTGCAATAAACAGGCAAATTGTCACTTTGGTCACAGGGCAACTGTATAAGGCACAAAGTTCACGCTTCTTGCACTAGAAAGCGTGCGTATCCTGTTCGTGAAACGCCAAAAGAGAAGTGCAGCGTACTCAAGTTGTGTGTAATAGGTGTTTCTGGGTGATGTAGTGCAATATACACTAACCTGGTACAGCTGACTCTCTGCAAGGGCAGGTATAGGTAAGGAATAGTTCGTGACGCCAGTGCCAAGTAAACGGTGGCACGCCGTTTGCGGATGCAGGAATAATTTGAGGAAACGTAGGATTAAAACAGAACTCAAACTTTAGTAGGTTTTCCAAGCAGAGACAATAAAGGAAATGCAGTTCCTCAGCATACAGTCGATTTTGCAATTCGGTCGATGCAGGCAATTCAGTACAGCAGGGTAATTACAGAGTGTTGAACACAGGACTTGCAGCAAAGGAGCTTGCACTCTAACTCTGTCTGATCCTGGAAAGTAGCAATTCTTCACCAAGGCCCATTAACCTAGTTCTGGCTTTATATCCTTGGCTATAGCTTTAATCAGTACCTCCTCTGTCTTTCTGAGTACCTCTTGCTTTCCTGATCTTTGCCTCTGTCTCTCTCAGCTTCTGGAAACTTCCTCAGGCTCTAGAAACTTCTGAGCTGTGGTCTAGACTGACTTCTGCACTCCACACTAGATCAGGTTACACTGACTTTCCCTTCCTTGTCTGGCCCTTATATAAACTAGGGCTCCCTAGCTCCCTCTAATGCCTAAGAGCTGGAATGACACCCCTAGCCGGCCTGTACTTGCAAGTTTCATAGCAACAGGGAAATACATGCATTACATGACAATTTATAAAGATGACATATAACAACTTCTCCATAACTAAGGAGGGACGACAGCACACCAAGTGACACTTTGGTAGTGACGGGTATTACAGTTCCCGTACAACACACATTATCCTGCTGGAAGTAGCCATCAGAGGATGGATACATGTTCTCATTCTGTTTACGCCAAATTCGGACTCTACCATTTGAATGTCTCAACAGAAATCGAGACTCATCAGACCAGGCAACATTTTTCCAGTCTTCAACAGTCCAATTTTGGTGAGCTCGTGCAAATTGTAGCCTCTTTTTCCTATTTGTAGTGGAGATGAGTGGTACCCGGTGGGGTCTTCTGCTGTTGTGCCCATCCGCCTCAAGGTTGTGTGTGTTGTGGCTTCACAAATGCTTTGCTGCATACCTCGGTTGTAACGAGTGGTTATTTCAGTCAACGTTGCTCTTCTATCAGCTTGAATCAGTCGGCCCATTCTCCTCTGACCTCTAGCATCCACAAGACATTTTTGCCCACAGGACTGCCGCATACTGGATGTTTTTCCCTTTTCACACCATTCTTTGTAAAGCCTAGAAATGGTTGTGAGTGAAAATCCCAGTAACTGAGCAGATTGTGAAATACTCAGACCGGCCCGTCTGTGTCACAGCCAGACAGCTGAGAAGCGCTAACAGGAGCTTTTCAGATCCTCCTCCTTGAATTTCTTTGTTTTGGTTTAGTTTCTCATCTCGTTAGTCTATCTCAGCTGTCATGCAGTTGGACTGATTGCTGCCCTTTAAGTTCCTCCCCATAATGCAGTAGTGTGCGGCTGATACAACTTCCTGGAGTGTGTGTGCATGCTGTTCCCAGTTCCCTGTTCCCAGTCCTCAGTCGTCAGTCGTCAGCAAGATAAGTGCTGTTTATGTATTTATGATTTTCTCTTTTCTGGATCCAGGTGACCCTGACTCCCTCCGTGTCAGTGTAGGGAGCCGGTGGTCGTGTCCCCTCACTATTGTAGGGTCTTCAGGTAATAGATAGCCGAGGAACGTGGATATGCGCCCATCCACCTTTGGGGTGTTCGCATAGGCTGAGCAGTGAGGGAGAGTGGCAGGTCTATTGCAGGGGTCTCCCTTTATTCCTTAGTTGTGGATCCAGAGAGACATTGTTTATATGGTATTGTCTTGTTTCCTGTACACCATCCGTGACATTATCAGCCGCCAAAACCGTCTCAAGCATGGATCCGGTTTCACTTTTGGCTGAACGCTTTCAGGGTCTTTCTTTGGAGGTAGCTGATCTCCGTAAGACTTTTTCTCAGTTTCAAGTGACCGGTTCAGCTTGCGTTCATGGAGTTTGTGCTGAGCCTAAGATGTCGCTCCCGGATACGTTCTCCGGGGGTAGTGAGAATTTTGTGCGTTTTAGAGAGGCTTGCAAACTCCATTTTCGCCTTCTTCCCCATTCTTCTGGTGATGAAGAACGGAGGGTGGGGATCATTATATCGCTGCTCAGGGGTAACGCTCAGTCCTGGGCCTTTTCGCTGCCGGAGGGGGCACAGCCCCTCCGTTCAGTGGATGAATTATTTTTAGCCCTGGGTCAGATATATGATGATCCGGATCGTATTGCTCTGGCTGAGTCTAGACTACGTCTGTTATGCCAGGGTAAACAATCCGCAGAGATATACTGCTCAGAATTTCGGAGATGGGCAGCAGATACGGGTTGGAATGATGCTGCACTCCGAAGTCAATTTTGCTATGGTCTTTCAGAGGGATTGAAAGATGCATTTGCCTTTCATGAGAGACCTACCTCCTTGGATTCTGCTATGTCTCAGGCTGTTCGTATTGACAGGCGTCTTAGAGAGAGAGGAGAGATCTCTCCTTCCTGTCATACTCAGTCCCGGGACAGTGCAGCGGTCTCATTCTGTGCACAGGGGTCTCAGTCGCTGTCAGCCCCTTCTGAGCAGGAGTCCATGCAGCTGGGGTTGATTGCCTCTGACAATAGAAGATTCAGCCCGCAGGGGAGGGTTTGTTTTTGTTGTGGAGGTATAAATCATCTGGCAAATGTTTGTCCCTCTAGGAGATTCAGGCAGTTTTCTGGGAGTAATAAAGAGACAAAAAGGAAAAAATCTTTTAAAAATGTTCCGTCTGTTACTATTGGCAGGGTTGAGGCGGAAATTGAAGGTTTTCCGTTTGCTTGTAGTTCCCGTTTTGTCCTGCCTGCTAGGGTGGCGCTAGAGAGCAAGAGCATTTTTTGTGAGATTTTTGTGGACAGTGGAGCAGCTGTCAACCTCATTGATAATCAATTTGCAATAACTCATGGTTTCCAGGTATGCACTTTGGGAAAGGATATTCCTGTTTTTGCTATTGATTCAGCTCCACTTTCTCAGAGATCATTAAAGGGCATAGTTCACAATATCCGTTTAATTGTGAGTGATGCTCATGTTGAGGATGTGTCATGTTTCGTCCTTAGCGGTTTGCCTACTCCTATAGTGTTGGGGCTACCCTGGCTCACTAGACAAACCCCACCATTGATTGGCAAGCGAGGCAAATAAATGGTTGGAGTAACTTTTGCAGAGAGAATTGCCTCATAACATCTGTTTCTGAGGTTTCTACTAAGACTGTACCACCTTTCCTCTCTGAATTTTTGGATGTCTTCTCTGAGAGTGGAGTTCAGGGTTTACCTCCGCACAGGGAGTATGATTGCCCTATTAATCTCATCCCAGGCGCCAAGCTGCCTAAATCTCGTTTATACAATCTCTCCCAACCTGAGAGGGTCGCTATGCGTGCTTATATCTCTGAGAGTCTGAGAAAAGGACACATACGACCCTCGAAGTCACCTGTTGCCGCTGGTTTTTTCTTTGTTAAGAAAAAAGATGGTTCTTTAAGACCTTGTCTGGATTTCAGGGAGCTGAACAGTATCACTATTCGTGATCCTTATCCGCTTCCTCTGATCCCGGACCTGTTTAACCAGGTTGTTGGGGCTAAAGTCTTTTCCAAATTAGACCTAAGAGGGGCATACAACCTGGTTAGGGTCAGAGAAGGAGACGAATGGAAAACGGCTTTCAATACCCCTGAGGGCCATTTTGAGAATTTGGTTATGCCTTTTGGTTTGATGAATGCCCCAGCCGTTTTTCAGCATTTCGTGAACAGCATTTTTTATCATTTAATGGGAAAATTTGTATTAGTGTATTTGGATGACATTTTGATTTTTTCTCCTGATTTCAAGACTCATAAGGAACACTTACGTCAGGTCTTGCTCATCCTGCGGGAGAATAAATTATACGCGAAACTGGAAAAATGTGTGTTTGCGGTTCCAGAAATTCAATTTCTGGGGTTTCTTGTCTCCGCTTCTGGTTTTCGCATGGACCCCGAGAAGGTCCGCGCTGTGCTTGAGTGGGAGCTTCCTGAGAATCAGAAGGCGCTGATGCATTTTTTGGGCTTTGCCAATTATTACAGGAAATTTATTTTGAATTATTCCTCTGTTGTTAAACCACTCACTGATATGACCAGAAAGGGGGTAGATTTTTCTTCCTGGTCGGTAGAGGCGCGTAAGGCCTTTTCTAATATCAAGGAGAGTTTTGCTTCCGCTCCCATCCTAGTACAACCTGATATTTCGTTACCCTTCATAGTTGAGGTTGATGCTTCTGAGGTAGGGGTGGGTGTGGTCTTGTCTCAGGGTTCCTCTCCTGCCAAATGGCAACAGTGTGCCTTTTTCTCAAAGAAACTCTCCTCCGCAGAGAGAAATTATGATGTGGGAGATAGGGAATTGTTGGCCATCAAGTTGGCTTTTGAGGAATGGCGCCATTGGCTAGAGGGAGCCAGACACCCTATTACCGTGTCTACTGACCATAAAAATCTGGCCTACTTGGAGTCAGCCAAGCGTCTGAACCCAAGACAGGCCAGATGGTCTTTGTTCTTTTCAAGGTTTAATTTTGTTGTCACGTTCCGCCCTGGGGTTAAGAATGTGAAGGCAGATGCCCTGTCACGTTGTTTTCCGGGAGGTGGAAATTTTGAAGACCCGGGTCCCATTTTGGCTGAAGGTGTGGTGGTCTCTGCTCTTTTTCCTGAATTGGAGGCAGAGGTGCAGGCAGCCCAGTCAGAAGCTCCTGATCTTTGTCCTCCTGGGAGGTTGTTTGTGCCTCTCGCTTTGAGACACAAGATTTTTAAAGAACACCACGATACGGTCCTTGCTGGGCACCCGAGGGCAAGAGCCACACTGGATCTCATCGCTCGGAGATTCTGGTGGCCTGCGCTTCGTAAGTCGGTTGAGGGTTTTGTGGCAGCTTACGAGACTTGCGCTCGTGCCAAGGTCCCTCATTCACGGCCATCAGGTCCTCTCCTTCCTTTGCCCATTCCTTCCCGTCCTTGGACACATCTGTCCATGGACTTCATAACGGACTTGCCTCGTTCCTCGGGGAAGTCTGTGATTCTGGTGGTGGTGGACCGTTTTAGCAAAATGGTGCATTTTATCCCTTTTCCTGGTTTGCCCAATGCTAAGACGCTGGCGCAGGCATTTATTGACCACATTGTCAAATTGCATGGGATTCCTTCAGACATAGTCTCTGATAGGGGCACGCAGTTTGTTTCCAGATTCTGGAAGGCTTTCTGTTCTCGCTTGGGGGTTCGATTGTCATTCTCTTCTGCTTTCCATCCGCAGTCAAATGGCCAGACAGAGCGCGTCAATCAGAATCTGGAGACATATCTGCGCTGTTTTGTGGCGGAGAATCAGGAGGATTGGTGTTCTTTTTTGTCCCTTGCTGAGTTTGCTTTAAATAACCGTCGTCAGGAGTCCTCTGATAAGTCACCATTTTTTGGTGCATATGGGTTTCATACGGGAGAGGGCTCTTCTGGTTTGCCTGATGAGGACAGATTCTCCTCGTCTTTGTCATCTATTTGGCAAAAGATTCAGGATAATCTAAAGAGCATGAGTGAGAGATATAAGCGTGTGGCGGATAAGAGACGTGTGCCTGGTCCGGACCTGAATGTTGGTGATCTGGTGTGGTTGTCTACCAAGAATATCAAATTGAAGGTTCCCTCCTGGAAGTTGGGTCCTAGGTTTATTGGGCCTTACAAGATCCTGTCTGTCATCAATCCTGTTGCCTACCGTCTTGATCTTCCTCAGACTTGGAAGATCCATAATGTTTTTCATAAGTCCTTATTGAAACCTTATGTTCAACCTATTGTACCCTCGCCTTTGCCTCCTCCTCCGATTATGGTTGATGGAAATCTTGAATTTCAGGTCTCTAGGATTGTGGATTCTCGTCTTGTATGCGGTTCCCTCCAGTACCTCGTTCATTGGGAGGGTTATGATCCTGAGGAGAGGATGTGGGTCCCAGTGACGGACATTAAGGCCTCTCGTCTCATCAGGGCTTTCCATAGGTCCCATCCTGAGAAGGTGGGCTCTGAGTGTCCGGAGTCCACTCGTAGAGGGAGGGGTACTGTCACAGCCAGACAGCTGAGACAGAGAGCTTTTCAGATCCTCCTCCTTGAATTTCTTTGTTTTGGTTTAGTTTCTCATCTCGTTAGTCTATCTCAGCTGTCATGCAGTTGGACTGATTGCTGCCCTTTAAGTTCCTCCCCATAATGCAGTAGTGTGCGGCTGATACAACTTCCTGGAGTGTGTGTGCATGCTGTTCCCAGTCCTCAGTCGTCAGTCGTCTGCAAGATAAGTGCTGTTTATGTATTTATGATTTTCTCTTTTCTGGATCCAGGTGACCCTGACTCCCTCCGTGTCAGTGTAGGGAGCCGGTGGTCGTGTCCCCTCACTATTGTAGGGTCTTCAGGTAATAGATAGCCGAGGAACGTGGATATGCGCCCATCCACCTTTGGGGTGTTCGCATAGGCTGAGCAGTGAGGGAGAGTGGCAGGTCTATTGCAGGGGTCTCCCTTTATTCCTTAGTTGTGGATCCAGAGAGACATTGTTTATATGGTATTGTCTTGTTTCCTGTACACCATCCGTGACAGTCTGGCACCAACAACCATGCCACGCTCAAAATTGCTTAAATCACCTTTCTTTCCCATTCTGACATTCAGTTTGGAGTTCAGGAGATTGTCTTGACCAGGACCACCCCCCTAAATGCATTTAAGCAACTGCCATGTGATTGGTTGACTAGATAATTGCATTAATGAGAAATAGAACAGGTGTTCCTAATAATTCTTTAGGTGAGTGTATAATATCACTGTAGTGTGAACTTTTTACATTTTCCATAAATTTCACCAGAGACCGAAATAGTCAAAACTCTTTGTGACTAGCGTGTATATACTGTGCATATATAAGGCACTACTACTCATACCCAGACTTCTAGGACACTGATACTGAGATACTGTTTCAAATACTCAGATACTATATCCTATCTATCTACAGTATTTTTTGCCCTATAAGAGGCACCTATCCATAAGATGCACCTAGGTTTTAGAGGAGGAAAGTAAAATATATATTTTTTTTTTCATCAGACCTCAGCTCACTGCCCCAGACAGACCCCCAATGTTAATCAAACGTCAGAACAGACCCCCCAATGTTAATAAGTCCCCCAATCAGACCTCAGATTAGACCTCCATGTGAATGACTCCCATGATCAGATCAGAAGAACAAAACAAAAAATCTACTTATCTGCTCCGGACGGTGCTGCTCCTGTCATTCAGCTCTCTTCTTCTTCCTGCCACACACTTCGATGTGACCCGATGTGCATAACGTTAGGTCACAGAGCGCCGACATCCTCATGCTATGTGCAGTGTAGGAAAGCGCAAGGGGCAGTCATTGACGGAAGATATGTGTCACCGAGGTTCCTGGCCTCGGTGAGGTAAGAGCCGGTAATTTAAAGTGTCAGCGGCAGCTAGTGCTGACTGACACTATTGATTATTTTGTATGGCTGTAATGCCAATCTGGGCCAGCTCTTACTGGGAGCAGCCAAAGTGCAGGATGGGTGGCTGTTTCCCACGTTCCAGGCCGGGTTTTGGTTTGGGATAAAAACCCAACCAGCAGTCTCAGCTGGGCGGATTATCCTCCATCTGATACTGGAGCTTTATTAGTCTGGGTGTTGGAGCCTGAGAGTTTGGGCCGGGACTCAGGCCTGCTACATTGTTTGGGGAAAAAGCACGTGGATTTCTGCTTCACCCAAGGACTTATATGCTGCAGCCTGGTGTGAACAAACACCAGACGCAAGGTGACTGTTTTTCCTTGAAACTGTTTTTGTTGTCATTTTACTTATGTGTGAATAAAACACTGCACTGTTTAAGCCCTTATACAGCCATGTGAACGGAAATATATAAAGTTTTGGCTCAAGGAAGAAAGAAAGAAAAATGAAGATGAAAAAACCTCCGGTATCCTAAGGCTGAGTTCACACGGGCGAGATTTCCGCGCGGGTGCAATGCGGGAGGTGAACGCATTGCACCCGCACTGAATCTGGACCCATTCATTTCTATGAGGCTGTGCACATGAGCTGTGATTTTCACGCATCACTTATGCGTTGCGTGAAAATCACAGCATGCTCTATATTGTGCGTTTATCACGCAACACAGGCCCCATAGAAGTGAATGGGGCTGAGTGAAAATCGCAAGCATCCGCAAGCAAGTGAACTGAGGATGGGGGAAATCCTCAGCCGTGCGGTGGAGGATAATGTCCAGTCGCTACTCGCCAGGAACACAGAATCAGGGAGCAGGTCACCTCCTGTTGCGTCCTTAACTCTGACCCTGTCTCCTACCTGCATGGGCCGACCTTATTGGTAGGAGGACCCATGCGCAGGAACCTCGGATCCCTGACTTACCCTCCGACCGGTCCCTGGGCTAAGGAGCAGGGTAAGACAACCCACTCCTCCTAGGCACGGAGGAGCAGGAGTCTCACTGGCCAAGCAGCATGAAGAAGGGGGTACATAAACAGGACTATGGATAAGACAGGTGAACCAAACAGTTCCACACAAACCTGTCTCAGCCTTGCTGACTGGAACCCGTGCTAAGGAAAGGCTGTCCACACAGACAAAGGTAAACAGCACACACATGAAGACACACAGGGACCAGGACATCCATAGCTGCACAAAAAACCAAAGACACAAGACATCAACAACACATCACGGTATTAGAACTTATGACCGGAAGGGTGGCCCTTACAAGAAGATGGAAATCACAGGAGGCTGCAATAGCAAAGCATAACTGAAGCAACCTCCTGAGCCATGACAAAGTGAGAGGCTATATAGGCCTAAGAGGCCACACCCAACGGTCAGACACACCCAGTGACATCACACACACTGGGAAGGGAGTTAACCCTTCCAACACCACAGGAAAGGGAAAACACCAACTTAAAGGGAAAGTGTCCAACACAACAAACACACTGTGGTTGTTGCCGCAGGCAACGACATGGGTGGCAACCGTGTCCTGGGAGTCAGCCCCAAGGCCGGGACACTGCCACCACATGTACCAAACGACAAACGTTGCCACGGGCAACCACAGTGCAGGAAAGGTGTCCGTGCACACCACACAATACACAGGGTGCACACAGACTAACAACAGTGCATACATACACGCACACAAACTCCAAAGGGACCGCACACATACCTGTTGTCCGCGGCAACTGCACTTGAGGCAAGCAACATCAAGCCTCAAGCTGCGGTTGAAACAACAACCCAAACTCCCAAGGAGTCACGGCCAAAACCGTGGCCGTGACAGATTTTCATGCATGGTTGCTAAGATGACAGTCTATTCACTGTATTATTTCCCCTTATAACATGGTTATAAGGGAAAATAATAGCATTCTTTAATACAGAATGCTTAGTAGGTGGTCAATTGAGGGTTAAAAAATAAAAAATAATTAACTCACCTTCTCCTCTTGATCGCGTAGCTGCCGGTCTCTTCTTACATCTTTAATCATGAGCTGCCGGCTAAAGGACCTGTGGTGACGTCAGATCACATGGTCCAATCACATGATCCATCACCGTGGATCAAGAGGAGAAGAAACTGAACTGCGCGATAAAAACTGAACAACGGAACGCAATCGCAGTCCAAACTGACTGCAATTGGGTACCTACTCGCGCGGGTTTGCAGCAACGCATCCGTACCTTATCCGGACATGCTCGTGTGAACTCAGCCTAAGGGTTAATGTTGCATACAATGTAGCGGGGAGCTAGAAAAAAAATCCAAATGGGGTGAAATTGGAAAAAAAAAATTAAAATCAGTTTCGCAAAAGTTTTTTTTCTTTACAACATTCACTATGTGGTAAAACTGACATGTTAGGCTACTTTCACACCTGCGATCGGTGCGGGTCCGTCTGGTATCTGCACAGACGGATCCGCACCTATAATGCAAACGCTTGTATCCGTTTAGAACGGATCCGTTTGCATTATTCTTTTTCAAAAAAGTCTAAGTCAAAACGGTCCTGACTTACATTGAAAGTCAATAAGGGATGGATCCGTTTTCAATTGCACAATATTGTGTCAGTGAAAACGTATCCGTCCCCATTGACTTACATTGTATGTCAGGACGGATCCGTTTGGCTCCGCATCCAGAGTAGAATGGAGGCGGAATGGAGCCAAACTGATGCATTCTGAACTGATCCTTATCCATTCAGAATGCATTGGGTCTGAACTGATCCGTTTTGAACCGTTTGTGAGATCCCTGAAACGGATCTCACAAACGGAATTCAAAACGCCAGTGTGAAAGTAGCCTTACTTTCATTCTCCAGGTCAGCACAATTATGGTGATACCACATATGTATAGAATGTCTTGCCTTTTAATACTGAAAAGAGATGGGAACTTTGAATTTTTATGTCGCCATATTCTGACCCCTATAACTTTTTGTAGCTATGTGCACGGAGTGTGGACAAATTTTTTACAGGGATTGATACCATTTTGGGGTCTGTACAACTGTTTGATAAATTTATATTTAATTTTTGTTGGAGGTGAAACGACCAAAAAAACAGCAAATTGGCCTTTTTTTATGTTTTGCTGTTTTCCATATCCGATAAATATAAGTGGGTTGATTAGATTTTTTTATATTTTAATTTAGTTCCATAGGCCCCTTTCACACGGGCGAGTATTCCGCGCGGATGCGATGCGTGAGTTGAACGCATTGCACCCGCACTGAATACCGACCCATTCATTTCTATGGGGCTGTTCACATGAGCAGTGATTTTCACGCATCACTTGTGCGTTGCGTGAAAATCGCAGCATGCTCCTCTTTGTGCGTTTTTCACGCAACGCAGGCCCCATAGAAGTGAATGGGGTTGCGTGAAAATCGCAAGCATCCGCAAGTAAGTGCGGTGCGATTTTCACGCACGGTTGCTAGGAGACGATCGGGATGGAGACCCGATCATTATTATTTTCCCTTATAACATGGTTATAAGGGAAAATAATAGCATTTTGAATACAGAATGCATAGTAAAATAGCGCTGGAGGGGTTAAAAAAATATATATTATTTAACTCACCTTAGTCCAGTTGATCGCGCAGCCCGGCATCTCTTCTGTCTCCTTTGCTGAAAAGGACCTGTGGTGACGTCACTCCGGTCATCACATGATCTTTTACCATGGTGATGGATCATGTGATGGATCATGTGATGACCGGAGTGACGTCACCACAGGTCCTGTTCCTGCAATGAATGCTCACCACAGGTCCTGTTCAGCAAAGGAGACAGAAGGAGATGCTGGGCTCCGCGATCAAGTGGATTAAGGTGAGTTAAATAATTTTTCTTTATTTTTTAACCCCTCCAGCGCTATTTTACTATGCATTCTGTATTCAGAATGCTATTATTTTCCCTTATAACCATGTTATAAGGGAAAATAATACAATTTACACAACCCCGATCCCAAGCCCGAACTTCTGTGAAGTGTTCTCGCAACGCACCCGCACATTTTCCCGCAACGCCTGTGTGAAAGGGGCCATAGGGAACTATAACACAATCACCAGATTCTCTCATAGACTCCAGTGCATTAGCATTGGAGTCTATGGGGATTATACATCGTTCCTATGGAACCCTGCCACAGGGGCTCTGTAGGAACTAATGTGTGGCAGCCTCTTGTCACTCAGGAGGACAGAGGCTGCTGCACTCTGCATCTGGCTCCCCTGATCCTTCTCAGCGGGAGCCAGAACACACATAAGGAAGCAGACACTTCTGGGTTTTTGCGCCTCCAGATGCCGTGGTCACGTTTGACCACGGCATCTGATGGGTTAAAAGTCAGTTATTGGCATTACCATCGGTTGCGGACATTAGACCCGGGTGTCTACTGTGTGAAAACTGCAGGCACACTGTTGCTATGGCACCGTTCTGCTCTATTATGTCACATGTTGAGAAGGGGTTAAAATAATATTCTGTATGTAACAATTGCTATGCCTGACGGAAGAGTAAAAATTCTCCTCTTACTATTTTTGAAAAGTATTTTTAGCTGCGGAGGAGTACGAAAGTTACAGTATTTCAGATACATAGGGATTCATTTACTAAGCTGAAATACGCCTAAATTAAGCATATTTCAGGCGCATATGGTGGTGCAACGGTTAACTGTGCCGCTATCTGCTACATTGCCCCACTCACGCCAGTTCTACAATTGTGGGTGTGGCGTGGGCGGGGAAGGGCCGGTAGGTCTGTCTCATTCATCATTTTCCTGTTTTAGGCGTAGAAAATGGTCTAAACTTAAAGGGGTTGTCTGAGTTATGGAAAATAAAGTTATAGCACTGTAAATCTGATGGTGAGCGATATATAACTAAGCTAAGTTTTAGGCAAAAAAATATCTATTTCATCATGTCCCTGGTTCTCTTCTGGCCCTTTGTTTATTTGCAATAAAAACAACCTCTGCCCCTCCCCCTGCTCTGCTAAGGGAGTGGCTACAAGCGCTGCCCTGAGTGACATGTCTGCCTGCTGGGAGACTCAGCACAATGGCCTCTTTCACATGAGCGTGACGGATTAGGTCCGGATGCGTTCAGGTTGTGTTCAGTGAAACTCGCATCATTTTGCAAGCAAGTTCAGTCAGTTTTGTCTGCGATTGCGTTCAGTTTTTTTCGCGCAGGTGCAATGTGTTTTTCACGCGTGTGATACCATCAGTGAAAAACGCATTGCATCCGCAATTGCTTCTGGATGCTATGCGTTTTTCATTGAAGCCCCATTCATTTCTATGGGGCCAGGGCTGCATGAAAAACTGAGATTATACTGTAGAACATGCTGCTTTTGAAGCACGCAGCCCTGCAAGGTATTGCGATTGTGAGGTCACGGTTACTAGGCAAACGAGGGTTGCTTTTAGGTACTCACAGTTTATAGGATGACCCTGGGCAGGCGTACAGCAGTGATGGAGAGGCTGGCACAGTAGTCCTCTGGGGCACTCTCTGTATATAGGGACCAGGCCGGTGGTAGGTGAGGTGCCCTGGGTGTTGCAGTATTTATGTGCCAGTGGCAAGATCCCTTTAAGATTCGTGACGCCAGTGCCTGTAACGGTGGCACACCAATTGATAGTGGTAATAAGTGAGGAACACGTTGTTGTGGTGAACCAAAACTTCCTTTTACTGGAAACAGTTAACTTTATACAGTCTTTGGTGAAGTTCCATATGACAGCAGCAGGCACAATGTTCTTGCAAGATTCACAGAGGGTAAAACACTTACAGACCAGGCTGCACTTTTCCTCAGAAATCCTGTGCACTATTCCTCAGAACTCCTGGCTGTCTTTATCCCAAGGCCCGCATGCCCTAATGCTGGCTTTATCCTTGGTAGAAAACTTCCTCAGGTATATATCCTTGCTTTAGGTAAAATACTTCTGCCTTCAGCTCTCTTGTCTGGCTGGAATACTGGCTCTGCTCTGCTTGGTTATGGGAACTTGGTTTCTCAGGAGGCAACTCTTCCCCTGGTGACAATCTTCTGAGCTAACTCTGACTCAATATCCTCAGGCTGGCTAGTCTGCACCCACTAGCCTCCTGGACTACACTACATTTTCCTGTCTGGGCCTAACTATTTATATTAGAGGTTCCCTAGCTCCCTCTACTGTCTAGGAGGAGGAACTACACCCTAACTGGCCTAATACGCACACAACAGGAAAAATACACATAAAACGTCATATCAATTATGACAATTATGTGCCCCATAATTCCTAGGCCTACACCTGCTCACACCTGAGTTGGAGGCTACTGTGCAGGGCACTGTTGCAGATTCTGTCAAAAAGACCGGACAAAAAGCCTTGCATAGGAGAACTTTTTTGTCTGGTAAAAAGACTGGATCTGGTAGGGAAACTGAATGGACTCCCTCATAGTCAATGGAGTCTGTTCAGCTCTGTTCAGTGTGATTTCTGTAGTGCAGTGTGTGATGTACGTACTGTATGTAGTGCGTGATGTCTGTAGTGTAGTGCGTGATGTCTGTAGTGCAGTGTGTGATGTACGTACTGTATATAATGCGTGATGTCTGTAGTGCAGTGTGTGATGGATGTCTGTAGTGTAGTGCGTGATGTCTGTAGTGCAGTGTGTGATGTACGTACTGTATATAATGCGTGATGTCTGTAGTGCAGTGTGTGATGTATGTACTGTATGTAGTGCGTGATGTCTGTAGTGCAGTGTGTGATGTATGTAATGTATCTAGTGCGTGATGTCTGTAGTGCAGTGTGTGATGTATGTACTGTATGTAGTGCGTGATGTCTGTAGTGCAGTGTGTGATGTATGTACTGTATGTAGTGCGTGATGTCTGTAGTGCAGTGCGTGATGTCTGTAGTGCAGTGTGTGATGTATGTACTGTATGTAGTGCGTGATGTCTGTAGTGTAGTGCGTGATGTCTGTAGTGCAGTGTGTGATGTACGTACTGTATGTAGTGCGTGATGTCTGTAGTGCAGTGTGTGATGTACGTACTGTATGTAGTGCGTGATGTCTGTAGTGCAGTGTGTGATGTATGTACTGTATGTAGTGCGTGATGTCTGTAGTGCAGTGTGTGATGTACGTACTGTATGTAGTGCGTGATGTCTGTAGTGCAGTGTGTGATGTACGTACTGTATGTAGTGCGTGATGTCTGTAGTGCAGTGTGTGATGTACGTACTGTATGTAGTGCGTGATGTCTGTAGTGCAGTGTGTGATGTACGTACTGTATATAGTGCGTGATGTCTGTAGTGCAGTGTGTGATGTACGTACTGTATGTAGTGCGTGATGTCTGTAGTGCAGTGTGTGATGTACGTACTGTATGTAGTGCGTGATGTCTGTAGTGTAGTGCGTGATGTCTGTAGTGCAGTGTGTGATGTACGTACTGTATGTAGTGCGTGATGTCTGTAGTGCAGTGTGTGATGTATGTACTGTATGTAGTGCGTGATGTCTGTAGTGCAGTGTGTGATGTACGTACTGTATGTAGTGCATGATGTCTGTAGTGCAGTGTGTGATGTATGTACTGTATGTAGTGCGTGATGTCTGTAGTGCAGTGTGTGATGTACGTACTGTATGTAGTGCAGTGCGTGATGTCTGTAGTGCAGTGTGTGATGTACGTACTGTATGTAATGTGTGATTTCTGTAGTGCAGTGTGTGATGTACGTACTGTATGTAATGCGTGATGTCTGTAGTGCAGTGTGTGATGTACGTACTGTATGTAGTGCGTGATGTCTGTAGTGCAGTGTGTGATGTACGTACTGTATGTAGTGCAGTGTGTGATGTACGTACTGTATGTAGTGCAGTGTGTGATGTACGTACTGTATGTAGTGCAGTGTGTGATGTACGTACTGTATGTAGGCCAGTGTGTGATGTACGTACTGTATGTAGTGCGTGATGTCTGTAGTGCAGTGTGTGATGTACATACTGTATGTAGTGCAGTGTGTGATGTACGTACTGTATGTAGTGCAGTGTGTGATGTACGTACTGTATGTAGTGCAGTGTGTGATGTACGTACTGTCTGTAGTGCAGTGTGTGATGTACATACTGTATGTAGTGCGTGATGTCTGTAGTGCAGTGTGTGATGTATGTACTGTATGTAGTGCAGTGTGTGATGTATGTAATGTAGCATGTGATGTCTGTGGCGCAGGTTGTGATGATTACATACATAAATCACATACTGCACTACATACAGTTGCAAGAAAAAGTATGTGAACCCTTTGGAATGATATGGATTTCTGCACAAATTGGTCATAAAATGTGATCTGATCTTCATCTAAGTCACAACAATAGACAATCACAGTCTGCTTAAACTAAAAACACAGAAATAATTAAATGTTACCGTGTTTTTATTGAACACACCATGTAAACATTCACAGTGCAGGTGGAAAAAGTATGTGAACCCCTAGACTAATGACATCTCCAAGAGCTAATTGGAGTGAGGTGTCAGCAAACTAGAGTCGAATCAATGAGATGAGATTGGAGGTGTTGGTTAGAGCTGCCCTAACCTATAAAAAACACACACCAGTTCTGGGTTTGCTTTTCACAAGAAGCATTGCCTGATGTGAATGATGCCTCGCACAAAAGAGCTCTCAGAAGACCTACGATTAGGAATTGTTGACTTGCATAAAGCTGGAAAGGGTTAGAAAAGTATCTCCAAAAGCCTTGCTGTTCATCAGTCCATGGTAAGACAAATTGTCGATAAATGGAGAAAGTTCAGCATTGCTGCTACTCTCCCTAGGAGTGGCTGTCCTGTAAAGATGACTGCAAGAGCACAGCGCAGACTGCTCAATGAAGTGAAGAAGAATCCTAGAGTGTCAGCTAAAGACTTACAAAAGTCTCTGGCATATTCTAACATCCCTGTTAGCTAATCTACAATACGTAAAACACTAAACAAGAATGGATTGAATGGGGGGATACCACAGAGGAAGCCACTGCTGTCCAAAAAAAACATTGCTGCACGTTTACAGTTTGCACAAGAGCACCTGGATGTTCCACAGCAGTACTGGCAAAATATTCTGTGGACAGATGAAACCAAAGTTGAGTTCTTTGGAAGAAACACACAACACTATGTGTGGAAAAAAAGAGGCACAGCACACCAACATCAAAGCCTCATCCCAACTGTGAAGTATGGTGGTGGGGGCATCATGGTTTGGGGCTGCTTTGCTGCGTCAGGGCCTGGACGGATTGCTATCATCGAAGAAAAAATGAATTCCCAAGTTTATCAAGACATTTTGCAGGAGAACTTAAGGCCATCTGTCCACCAGCAGAAGCTCAACAGAAGATGGGTGTTGCAACCGGATAACGACCCAAAGCATAGAAGTAAATCAACAACAGAATGGCTTAAACAGAAGAAAATACGCCTTCTGGAGTGGCCCAGTCAGAGTCCTGAACTCAACCTGATTGAGATGCTGTGGCATGACCTCAAGAAAGCGATTCACACCAGACACCCCAAGAATATTGCTGAACTGAAACAGTTCTGTAAAGAGGAATGGTGAAGAATTACTCCTGACCGTTGTGCACGTCTGATCTGCAACTACAGGAAACATTTGGTTGATGTTATTGCTGACAAAGGAGGTTCAACCAGTTATTAAATCCAAGGGTTCACATACTTTTTCCACCTGCACTGTGAATGTTTACATGGTGTGTTCAATAAAAACATGGTAACATTTAATTCTTTGTGTGTTATTAGTTTAAGCAGACTGTGATTGTTTATTGTTGTGACTTAGATGAAGATCAGATCACATTTTATGACCAATTTGTGCAGAAATCCATATCATTCCAAAGGGTTCAAAAAACGTTTTCTTGCAACTGTACATCACACACATCGATACATTACATGCTCTACTGTAACCTTGTACTGCATGTCAAACTGGATATCCGGGCTGTACATTAGTTATCCACCTCTCTAGAACTCAACTCCTCTTCAGCTCCACTGCCGCCATTCTCAGCATAGTACAGCAGCTTCCAGGAGCTAGCCCCCTCTCCTTACAGCTCCTGCCAGCTTCTGCTGCTGCAGGACACAATACTGCTCCGGCAGCCCTCCCAAAGTGTCCAATAACAAAGCTTTCTGTAAGGAGCTTTGTTATTGGTTATTTCAGGCACCAGCAGCATCGCTATGCTGCCTTTGCCATTCACAGCGCACTGTGCGCATAGGAATGGCAGGGAAGTCTAAAGCAAATTGGGTCGACTTAGAATAAAGCAACTGCCGTAATAAAGCTCTGCCATTGCTAGAATCGTTGCATACGATCAAGTAATCAATATTTATATACATTTTTTATTTATTTATATGTCATCCAACTGTTCCCATTAATTAGTGTTTCCACATTCATATTTATGTGTAAGGCTACTTTCACACTAGCGTTTTTTGCGGATCCGTCATGGATATGCAAAAACGCTTCTGTTACAATAATACAACCGCATGCATCCGTCATAAACGTATCCGGTTGTATTATGTCTTATATAGCCAAGACGTATCCATGATGAACTCCATTGAAAGTCAATGGGGGAAGGATCCGTTTTCTATTGTGTCAGAGAAAATGGATCCGTCCCCATTGACTTACATTGTGTGTTAGGACAGATCCGTCTTGCTCCGCACCACATCGTGGACATAAAAATGCTGCTTGCTGCCGGCATTATTCTGTCCGCTATGGGGACGCAACCAAATGGAATGGAATGCATTTTGGTGCATTCCCTTTAGTTAAGTTCAGTTTTATCCCCATTGACAATGAATGGGGACAAAACTGAAGCGTTTTCATCTGCTATTGAGATCCTATGACGGATCTCGGCAGTGGAATTGAAAACGCTGGTGTCTAAGTAGTCTAACCTGTATTATGTGTTTCATCTATCTACCTTTTTCCTTTCCAGACCCTCACCATACTCACAACCACAGTTCACATTAACATCAATACATCATGTAATTCTCCCACCTGAAATGGTTTCTGAACTACTCAGAGACTCCTTGACAACCAACAATCATGTAAGTTAATATCACACGACCACATGGCTTTTTTTTTTTAGCATTCCAGCCTTCCTGTTTTCTCATAAGAAACCAGTGACCATGTGACTTTGTCACATGACCCCTGGAGACCACATGAGAACACTCACAACTATTGTTTTATCAATCACGTGATTGTAACTCTGCGATCACGTGACTGCATCTCCCTAGCAATAACAGAGCTTCCTTACAGCAGTTTCTTCATTCACACATGCCCATGGTCACATGATCTTCACTAAGAATGCTGCCAGGGCATAAACCACACATGCTGGCAGCGTTTTTTTAAAATAAATCATGTTTATTCATTATCCATCCATGCTTACTATGGTCCTCACCTCCTTTTTTTATGTATTTCTATCTGTATTTTGTATATTCTAATTATTATGCATAAAGGTGAGGGTCCCTAGAAACAAGGACAACCTCTCATTTAGCCTTTAGGATATATATCCATATAATTGTGTGAACTATTACAGATTGGACTTGATGGACTTTTGTCTTTTTCCAACCTTAACAACTATGTAACTAGCATGCAACTATAATCTGAAGAAGGTGGACTTGTAGATCCCCGAAACGCGCTGTTTTATTTTAATTATTAATTTTTCAACTTCCAATAAAGAGAAGCTCTGAAAACATTCTCCAGCCATCTTGGATCATTGTGCACCAAAGCAGTACATTTCTTCTCCTCTATACCTATCTCCCGGTAGGGGACTGGGCATCTCCACAAGAGGCATCAGACCTGCGGCAGCACTCCTTGGCATACTGGACTTCAACTTTGACAAGTCTACAATAGAGTTGTGTCTAATCTAACTCAAAAAAGGTGAGCCTCCATTTGGGAGCCCCCACCCTCCCTCTTATTTTTTCCAAAACGGTATTACCCTATGTTGCACCCTTCTTTGTTCCTTCATTAACCCAATGCCTATGATGCTACATGTTCTCATAAGTGGTTACACAGTGAAGAAGGAGGAAGAGCGTTGCTCCCTCCTCATTGTGACGCGGCCGGCCACTGCCATTAATGAAAATATTTAGTGGCTCAATGGAGTTGTGTCAGTGAGGGAAGGAGTGGGGAAAATAAGAGGGCAGGGGAGAGGAAAACTCAACACAGTTTTTGTGGTGCTGGAAGCTGATAAGTTAAAGGAACTTTGATGAGGTCATAGCCATGTGACCAGTAACATCCACTTCAAAGGTCTATTATCAGCATCCATGAAGATTTTGCTTCAGGAGGTGTTCTGCAGTTTTATAGATATGTGCTTTATGCTGTGTGCATGTATTAATGTAAGACACATGGTCTTATTACTTACCTTAGTACCTCCATGTGTACCTCATATTAAATGGATTTTGTGGGATTTTAATATTAATGACCTATCCTCAGGATAGGTCATCAATATCAGATCAGCGGGTTTCCGACACAATGCACCCCCACCGATCAGCTGGTTGAAGAGAAGGCCGCACGCTGTCGACATTGCAGCGGTGAGCATTCACTTAAATGGGACAGCTCATTCCATACACTTGAATAGGAAGGAGCCGTCCCATAGAACTGAACAGGATAGCTTCTTGTAATTACGGCTGCACACCACTGTGATGTCGACGGCGAGCAGATAAACAGTGAAGGGCAGAGCCTGCTCTTCTACTAGCTGATCGCCCGGGATTCAGATGTCAGACCCACAACTATCTGATATTGATGACCAACCTATTCTGAGGATAGTTCATCAATATTAAAATCCCGGAAAACCCCTTTAAGAATTCATTCAGACAACTGTATAAATGAGTCCACATTCGTTCCGCAATTTTACGGAACGGGTGTAGACCCATTAATTTCAATGGGGCCGCAAAAGATGTGGGCAGCATACATGTGCTTTTTGCATCCGTTGTTCTGTTTGACCCCGTAAAAAATATAGAGAATGTCCTATTATTGTCCGCAATCGTGGACAAGAATGTGCATTTGTATAATGAGCTGCCTGCTCCGCTCCACAAATTGCGGAACGCACAAGGGTGGCATCCGTGTTTTGCGGATCCACAATTTGCAGACCGCAAAACATGGCGCGGTCATGTGAATGCGCCGTAATGGCAAGTGACTCCCCATCATGTACTACTTCATATAATGGGCAATATGGGGTTTATGATGGTGTCACCATTAATATGAGGCACATAGAGATGTAAAATAATAACAGCATGTGCCTCCCATTAACCCATTAACGCATAATGTACGGCATTATGCTCAGGGAATTGTATGGAACAGGTTGCTGCACTGGCCCGTTCCATACGCGGAGGTTGCCAGCTGTATAATACAGCAAATACCCAGCCACAATGACGGGGAACGCAGAAACCGGTCAATTAACCCCACAAATGCCATGTTCAACAGCGATCAAAGTATCTGTGAGGTTAAGCAGAGGGAGACGGCTCCCTCTGCCATCCAATCAGAACCCCTGCTGTGAAATTGCTGGGCTCTGATTGGTTACCATGACAGCATGGGCCCTGCTGAAGGTTCCCAGGCCTGTCATGGTAAGCTGCCTGCTAAGCTGTGCATGAGGCGTGGTTCAGCAGGGAGCATGTCAGAATCCCATTCACCCTAATAGTTCTCTTTTATGGTGAATGGGACAAGAGATTGAAAGTTCTCTGGTTAAAAAAAAATCCAAAAATAATAAAAGTTTAAATAACCCCCTTTTCCAATTTTACATATAAAATAAAAAATAATAAAAAATAAACATATCAGGTATTGCTGCATCCAAAAATATTTGAACTATTAAAATATACACTGCTCAAAAAAATAAAGGGAACACAAAAATAACACATCCTAGATCTGAGTTAATTAAAAATTCTTCTGAAATACTTTGTTCTTTACATAGTTGAATGTGCTGACAACAAAATCACACAAAAATTAAAAAATGGAAATCAAATTTTTAACCCATGGAGGTCTGGATTTGGAGTCACACTCAAAATTAAAGTGGAAAAACATACTACAGGCTGATCCAACTTTGATGTAATGTCCTTAAAACAAGTCAAAATGAGGCTCAGTAGTGTGTGTGGCCTCCACGTGCCTGTATGACCTCCCTACAATGCCTGTGCATGCTCCTGATGAGGTGGCGGACGGTCTCCTGAGGGATCTCCTCCCAGACCTGGACTAAAGCATCTGCCAACTCCTGGACAGTCTGTGGTGCAACGTGACGTTGGTGGATAGAGCGAGACATGATGTCCCAGATGTGCTCAATTGGATTCAGGTCTGGGGAACGGGCAGGCCAGTCCATAGCATCAATGCCTTCGTCTTGCAGGAACTGCTGACACACTCCAGCCACATGAGGTCTAACATTGTCTTGCATTAGGAGGAACCCAGGGCCAACCGCACCAGCATATGGTCTCACAAGGGGTCTGAGGATCTCATCTCGGTACCTAATGGCAGTCAGGCTACCTCTGGCGAGCACATGGAGGGCTGTGCGGCCCTCCCAAGAAATGCCACCCCACACCATTACTGACCCAATGCCAAACCGGTCATGCTGGAGGATGTTGCAGGCAGCAGAACGTTCTCCACGGCATCTCCAGACTCTGTCACATCTGTCACATGTGCTCAGTGTGAACCTGCTTTCATCTGTGAAGAGCACAGTGCGCCAGGGGTGAATTTGCCAATATTGGTGTTCTCTGGCAAATGCCAAATGTCCTGCACGGTGTTGGGCTGTAAGCACAACCCCCACCTGTGGACGTCGGGCCCTCATATCACCCTCATGGAGTCTGTTTCTGACCGTTTGAGCAGACACATGCACATTTGTGGCCTGCTGGAGGTCATTTTGCAGGGCTCTGGCAGTGCTCCTCCTGTTCCTCCTTGCACAAAGGCGGAGGTAGCGGTCCTGCTGCTGGGTTGTTTCCCTACTACGGCCTCCTCCACGTCTCCTGATGTACTGGCCTGTCTCCTGGTAGCGCCTACATGCTCTGGACACTACGCTGACAGACACAGCAAACCTTCTTGCCTCAGCTCGCATTGATGTGCCATCCTGGATAAGCTGCACTACCTGAGCCACTTGTGTGGGTTGTAGACTCCGTCTCATGCTACCACTAGAGTGAAAGCACCACCAGCATTCAAAAGTGACCAAAACATCAGCCAGGAAGCATAGGAACTGAGAAGTGGTCTGTGGTTACCAAACCAGAACCACTCCTTTATTGGGGGTGTCTTGCTAATTGCCTATAATTTCCACCTGTTGTCTATCCCATTTGCACAACAGCATGTGAAATTGATTGTCACTCAGTGTTGCTTCCTAAGTGGACAGTTTGATTTCACAGAAGTGTGATTGACTTGGAGTTACATTGTGTTGTTTAAGTGTTCCCTTTATTTTTTTGAGCAGTGTATTTAAAAAAAAAGCTCCTATGTGGTGAATGCTGTAACGGAAATAACACACAATTCACAGTTTTTTGGTCACCCCCCAAAGTTGAATAACTGTGATCAAAAAATTGTATGTACCCTAAAAATGTTACCAATAAAAACTACAGTTATGACTGTCAGAAAATGGCAATACAAAAAAATGTTTGATTTGTTTTCAAACGTTTTCATTTTTTTAAAGTAATAAAACAAAATAAAAACTATCCAAGTTTGGTATCACCATAATTGCATTGAGGCAGCAACATGAGGTTAATGTTGGGTATTTTTTGTGATTTATTTTTAAATTTTTTGTGTGGTACCAAATGGTTTCGGGTATCGCAATACTTTTTCTTGGTATTGAAATGGAATCACAAATTTTGGTATCATGACAACTCTACACAGCCTCACCTGGTACTAATGTCTGCGATTTGCTGTAATGCCGATCATGGACATTTAACCCTACAGCATCCGTTACCATAGTATCTGAAAGACCAAAACTCCAGAAGCACATGCTTCATGGGCAGGAACCCCTCTCCCTGGCTGAGATAGGGGAAGATGTTTTTTTTTTTGACGTAATAAGCCAAAGCCTGTACTAGTGTCACGGTGAATTCTGTGACAGAGGTTAGAAGATCAGAGAGACTGACTGCACATGAGGTTAACACCTTTTGTCAGGTGCAGCTGGCGGTCATTACTGCTTCCCTATTTAGTTTGGTTTCACACTTCATATCATGCGGTTGATATTCTATGCTTGGATTTGGAAGAGTTGGTGTGTGGACATTAACTTTGTTCCTGCTCCTCCATTTTCCATAAGATAAGTTGTACTGCTCTTTGTATTTGGTTGTTCCCTTGTGCTTGTTGTTACTAGGCCTCAGGGAGACAGTGGTTCATTCACCTGGGAAGGAACCAGTAGTCTTATTCCCTTTCACTACCTCTAGGGCATCTCAGGGCTCCTAGGGTTTAGGTTCTGGCATATGTATTTTCCCACCTTTAGGGTCTATACATACTGACAGGAGTCAGGGCCAGATCTAGGGGTTTCCTAGGAGGTGACTTTTCCCTTCTCCCTAGCCTTGAGGCCTAGTTCTTTGCCTTCTCCCTTCTGTTGTCATTCTGTTGTCCTTTCCCTCCCCATTATTCGTGATAACTAGGCTTATTACTGGTGTATTCCAATTTAGGCCTGCAGTTGGCAGGACTGTATTGGAATGTACTGATCTAAGCATATTGTAATGGATACAATTCCATTACTTTATACAAATTGCAATGTAATGATTTCATATTTGGGTCCACTTTGGGGCCTAAAAAAGTTAAAAAAATATATACAAATTCAAATCACCCACCTTTCCCAAAAATAAAAATAAACACTAAAAACATAGGTATTGCAGCATTTGAAAAATCCCGTACTAATAACATATTTTTAAAAATTATCCCATAAAGCAAATGGCGTAATGGAAATAAATTATTTGATGTTTTTACTGAAATCAAGGAGGGAACATGAAACAGAAAATAAAAATATCTTGTAACTTCTTTAATTGGTCAATTTTATTTTTGGGGCTTCCCTTTGACATTTTGTGTTATAGAACTCTACATCTCTAGCTCCAACTCTTTTAATAGAACTTTACACTTAGTGCATCTCTAGCTCCAACTCTCAAAGTAATAATTTTTTGTGTGTAATGTTAAAGCTTCCAGCTTGACATACTTTCTGTACTGCAATGAACTTGAAATACTTATAAGAACTCCTAATACTCTTAAACAATTTCTCCCAAATATTTAAATTTCTCTGCCCGCTGTAGGATAAGGAATCAATGTTCTTTGATGGATTAAGTTTAGTTTTTAAACATAAAGCCTTTTTCTGTAGATAAGGAATTCTCTCTACAACTCAACAAGAGCTATACATTTACCAGGGTGGATTAAGACGACAGGAAAAGCTACAGCCTACAGCTTGTTTTTCTGTTTTCCAAGAAACTTGGCAGTATTGCAAGCCCTATCTTATACACACAGGGTACCTTCACTTAGCACACTGTCATGGATGTTTTATATGCTGCTGTATCCCTGCTGCAATTCACAGTAAGAATATCCAAGTGGCATTTCTGCTGATAAACCTTCTCAGAAAACAAGAAGATATGTCATAAAACGTATAAGGTTCATATTTTAACATAAGGTATATAAAGGTGTATACATTTTCAGAAATAAATGAGTTTTATTGTAAAGGCTCTGTTCATATTTACATTGAGTTCCACATTTGTTTTTCTTTTTTTGGGGGCTTTTTGGACATAGTAGCCACAGTTACAGGGGGAATACATTCCCCAGAGACGCTGTACAAAACTATACAGCACTGTGCAGTCTCCCTGTAGGGCTGATCAAGACCCGGCAGCTCCTGCAGTCTCCCGACCCGGTGGTCACATGATCAGTGGGGACGAAACAAGAAGAGGCATCGCACTTCCTAAGCTGTATATTCTGCGCTCATTCAGCACTTTGTATACAGTGATCTAGAATAGTGTTCGGCACAAATATTCGAATCGCAAATTTTTATCGCGAATATCGCCACTTCTAGAATTTGCAAAGATTTAGAATATAGTTCTATATATTCGTATTCGCGAATATTCTAGATTTTTTTTCATCTGAACCCATGATCTCTCCCTACTTCTTGCTTGTGGACTAATGAGAAGGCTGCAATGTCTTTGAGCTTAGCAACATCCCAAGCAACCAATAGGAAAGTTGCCTACCCCTTACTATATAAGAATCTCCCCAGCAGCCAATTTCTGCAGTTTTTTGCAGTTCTGAGAGAGACAGCAGTGTCATTGCTGTGCTGTCATGCCCTGCTCAGGCTATGTGCGGAGGTCTGCCAGGTTAGCAGCACGTGTGTAGCCTTTTGTTTTGGAGTTGAGCTATATCCGCCTCCCTTTAGGTGCACTGGGTGGGGTCGTTGGTTTGAGTTTAAATTACACCCACTCCCAGTGTCCTGTGCGGGTTATAGCTTCTGTCTGGCTCTGAGAAAGGAAGGAAGGATTTGCTGTTCCTGCTCAGAAAAGATAAGTTGGTTTATGTTTTCTTGTGGTTGTCTGTCTAGGCTGTTAGAGAGACGCCTGCCCCCTCCAGGTCCTGAGGGAGCAGGCTGCCTCTATCCCCCTTTCACCATCTTAGGGATTTTAGGGAATTTTCAGCCTAGGCACGAGGACACGTTATTCCCACCTTCAGGGTCTGAACGTGGGCATAGAAGTCTAGGGAGAGCTGGTAGGGATTAGGGATTTGTCAGGAGGTGACCCTTATCCCCAGCTTCTTGCTTCAACACTTGTTTGTTTATTTTCTGTGTATCTGGTATGCTGTCTGCCGTGACATTATAACCCGCCAATACTTTGACTGCCATTGCTCAGCTGTTTTGAGATGGAGTCAATTGATGCGCTAGTTGATCGCATGCAGGGATTATCCCTAAAGGTTGCAGATCTGCGTAATTCGGTCACACGGTGTCAGAATGCTCTGCAATAGGAGGAAGTCAAATTTATGGGGAGCCTAAAGTCGCACTCCCTGATAGATTTGCAGGGGGTGTGGATGACTTTATCCGCTTTAAAGAGTCATGCAAGTTGTATTTTCGGCTGCGTCCATCTTTGTCTGGTGATGAGAGTCAGAGGGTAGGGATAATCATTTCCCTGCTTAAAGGGGACGCGCAATCCTGGGCCTTTTCTCTGCCGTCCGGTTCTCTGGCCCTCCGGTCGGTGGAAGAATTTTTTAAAGCCTTGGGATTAATTTATGATGATCCAGATCGGGTCTTGATGGTGGAATCTAAATTGCGTAATTTATTACAAGGTTAACATACTGCAGAGGCTTACTGCGTTGAGTTTAGGAGATGGGCTACCGAGTCAGAGTGGAATGACCCCGCGTTACGTAGTCAGTTTTGTCAGGGGTTATCTGAGAGATTGAAAGATGCCCTTGCTTTTCATGAGTACCCGGGTACATTGGGGAATGCTATGTCTTTAGCAGTACGGTTAGATAGACGTATTAGAGAGAGGTGTAAGGTTCCCTCCGCGCAAGGGATACCTTCGGTGAGTAGTTTCGTCTCACCTGCTCACCAGGGTAACTCTGGGGTAGGGGAGCAACCCATGCAGCTGGGTCAGGTATCTTTCCATTCTGGTAGTAGGAACTTTAGGAGGTTGCATAAACTATGCTATTACTGTGGAAAAAGTGGTCATTTTATTTTTGCTTGTCCTTTTGTTAAACCGCATGTTGATGAGAAAGAATCACAAAGAGGTTTATTTAAAGAAAAAAAAAACATCTCTGACTCTTGGTAGTGTGAATGGGGTGGTGGAGCAAGCAGGTATGCAAGCTCCCTGTAATACTCATTTTCTCCTTCCAGCTATGGTGGCGCCAGACTCAAGAATTTTTTTTGTTGAAGTATTCATTGACTGTGGTGCTGGGGTAAACCTTATTGATTTTCTTTTTCTTCAAAATCTGGGTCTAAGTACTTGCACTTTAGAAAGAGAGATTCCGGTTTTCGCAATTGATTCTTCCCCTCTTTCTCAAAGGAGTCTCACTCATATTGCTCATGGTATTTTGTTAAGGGTGGGTGATTCACATGTGGAGATGTCTTGTTTTGTCATGAAGGACTTGCCCGCTCCTATAGTCTTAGGGTTACCGTGGTTGACAAAACATAACCCAATTATAGATTGGCAAGCAAGACAGATCATTTTTTGGAGTGAATTTTGTTCGGACAATTGTCTTGGCACATCTATCTCTGGTGTGTCTACTACGGCTCTACCTCAGTATCTCTCAGATTTTGCGGATGTCTTTTCGGAGGGTGGGGCTCAGGAATTGCCCCCTCATCGTGACTATGATTGTCCAGTTAATCTCATCCCAGGGGCTAAGTTGCCAAAGTCTCGGCTTTACAATCTTTCTCAACCTGAAAGAGAGGTCATGCGGAAGTATATTGCCGAGAGTTTGGCAAAAGGTCATATTAGGCCATCTAAGTCTCCGGTGGCAGTGGGTTTATTCTTTGTAAAGAAAAAGGATGGATCGCTGAGACCTTGTTTGGATTTCCGATCTCTGATCTTTTTGATCAGATTGTTGGAGCCAAGGTGTTCTCCAAGTTGGATTTAAGAGGGGCCTACAATCTGATCAGAATCAAGAAAGGGAATGAGTGGAAAACGGCCTTCAACACGCACGAGGGTCATTTTGAGAATCTGGTTATGCCTTTTGGGTTAACTAACGCCCCAGCGGTATTTCAGCGATTCGTCAATGACATTTTCCATCATTTTGTGGGGAGGTTCGTGGTAGTTTACTTGGATGACATTTTAATTTACTCTCCTGATCTGAAGACCCATCAGGATCACGTGAGACAGGTTTTGACGATCATTCGGGAGAATAAATTATATGCCAAATTGGAAAAATGTGTGTTTTCTGTGCAGGAGCTTCAGTTTCTGGGATATCTGCTTTCTGACTCTGGTTTTCGTATGGACCCCGAAAAGGTCCGGGCGGTTCTGGAATGGGACCGACCGGAGAATCAGAAAGCTTTGATGCGGTTTTTGGGGTTTACTAATTATTATAGAAAATTTATCTTGAACTATTCTACTATTGTAAAACCTCTGACCGATATGACTAAGAAGGGCGCCGACGTCTCTGTCTGGTCGGATGAGGCATTGCAGGCCTTTTCGGCTATTAAGGAATGTTTTGCGTCTGCTCCCATTCTGGTGCAGCCCGATGTGTCTCAGCCATTCGTGGTGGAGGTTGATGCATCAGAAGTGGGGGTTGGAGCAGTGCTGTCGCAGGGTTCATCTCCTGGCAAATGGGTTCCGTGTGCTTTTTTTTTCAAGAAGCTCTCGGTCGCCGAGAGGAATTATGATATAGGAGATAGGGAATTGCTGGCCATCAAATTGGCCTTTGAGGAATGGTGTCACTGGTTGGAGGGGGCGTCTCCCCCCATTACAGTATATACGGATCATAAGAATTTGGCTTACCTGCAATCTGCCAAGCGTCTGAATCCTAGACAGGCCAGATGGTCACTGTTCTTTACCAGGTTAAATTTTGTGGTTACTTTTCGCCCGGGGGTTAAAAACGTCAAGGCAGATGCGCTCTGTGCCCTGAATTGGAGATGGAGGTGTTGGGAGCCCAGGAGGGGGCTCCTGGTTCTTGTCCCCCAGGGAGGTTGTTTGTTCCTGATGGACTGCGATACAAGGTATTCAAGGAACATCACGATACTGTCCTTGCTGGACATCCTGGTGGTAAGTCCACCTTTGATCTTGTGTCCCGGAGGTTCTGGTGGCCCGGGTTATGTAAGAGTGTTGAGGATTACGTAGCAGCTTGTGAAACTTGTGCACGGTCAAAGGTTGCTCATACTCGATCTGCTGGTTCACTTCTTCCTTTGTCTATTCCATCTCGTCCTTGGACGCACTTGTCTATGGACTTTATTACGGATCTGCCGAGTTCCTCCGGGAGAACAGTAATTTTGGTGGTTGTTGACCGTTTTAGTAAAATGGCTCACTTTGTATCGTTAGCCAGTCTGCCCAATGCCAAGACTCTTGCTCAGATTTTTGTTGATAATATTGTGAAATTGCATGGCATTCCCTCGGATGTGTTTTCTGATAGGGGCACGCAGTTTGTCTCCAGGTTTTGGAGGGCGTTCTGCTCTCGGCTTGGCATTCAACTTTCGTTCTCTTCGGCTTTTCATCCGCAGTCGAATGGGCAGACAGAGCGTACTAATCAAAACCTGGAGACCTACTTGAGGTGCTTTGTGGCTGAGAATCAGGAGGACTGGTCCTCATTCTTGTCCCTAGCAGAGTTTGCTTTGAATAACCGTAGGCAGGAGTCCACGGGTAAGTCGCCATTTTTTGGTGCATACGGTTTCATCCTCAGTTTGGTACCATTTCTGGGACTAGTTCCTCTGGGATGCCAGAGGAGGAGAGATTTTCTTCTGCCTTGTCTTCTATCTGGCTGAGGATCCAAGTGAATTTGGAGAAGATGGGTGAGAGGTATAAGCGAATGGCTGACAAGAGATATATGACTGGTCCGGACCTGTGTGTGGGTGATCTGGTGTGGTTATCTACTAAAAATATTAAACTGAGAGTACCATCTTGGAAACTGGGTCCAAGATTTATTGGACCTTACTAAATATCTGTGGTGGTCAATCCAGTAGCGTTTCGTCTGGATCTTCTGCAGACTTGGAGGATCCATGATGTGTTCCACAAGTCTTTACTGAAGAAATATGTGAAACCGGTGGAACCATCGAGTTCGAGATCTCCAGGGTTCTCGACTCAAGAGTTCTTCAGGGTTCCCTTCAGTTCCATGGTACACTGGAGGGGATACAGCCCTGAGGAGAGGATGTGGGTTCCGGATGTGGATGTTAGTGCCAACCGACTGGTGAGAGCTTTTCACAGATCCCACCCGGATAAAGTTGGGCCGGGGTGTCCGGAGATCACCCGTAGAAGGGGGGGGGGGGGTACTGTCATGCCCTGCTCAGGCTATGTGCGGAGGTCTGCCAGGTTAGCAGCACGTAGCCTTTTGTTTTTGTTTTGGAGTTGAGCTATATCCGCCTCCCTTCAGGTGCACTGGGTGGGGTCGTTGGTTTTAGTTTAAATTACACCCACTCCCAGTGTCCTGTGCGGGTTATAGCTTCTGTCTGGCTCTGAGAAAGGAAGGAAGGAAGGATTTGCTGTTCCTGCTCAGAAAAGATAAGTTGGTTTATGTTTTCTTGTGGTTGTCTGTCTAGGCTGTTAGAGAGACGCCTGCCCCCTCCAGGTCCTGAGGGAGCAGGCTGCCTCTATCCCCCTTTCACCATCTTAGGGATTTTAGGGAATCTTCAGCCTAGATGTAAGGGTCAGCCCCTAGAATAGCTGTTCTTTGCACAGATATCTACAATATGATGCTACATAGACTGTAATGAGTTATCTCAGCCACTAGAGGCCACTGTGGCTCTGAGAAAGAGGAAGCTGAACTGTTTCTGAGATACACAAGAGGTCTGTGAGAGGATGGCTGCCATGTTAGGAGCCAAGTAAAGGCTAATGATGGGACATGGAGCCTGACATGGAGTCCTGAGAAGCTGGCTGTGCTGGAGACAGGCCAAGATAGACTCTGAACTGAAGTGCTGCAGCTGTGACCCAGAGAAAGAGACTGCACAGTGTGTTACAGAGAAGTGGGACCGTGTGTCAGAGACCAGTACAAGCCGGATCATTCCTGCCAGAGCTGAAGAAGATCTGCATCTTCTGTAACTAGAGAGAGAAAGACAGACGAGCAAGCGACCGGACCTTGAGCCAGACTGCATCTTATGGGATCAAGGAGAATCTGCAGAACTGTGAGTGGCACCGGTGCTTATCTGTGATAGTTTATAGGGTCAGGGATTTAGTCAGTGCCCTGTAGAAGCGTCCCCTGAGTAGCAGGGGTAGAAATGAGTATATCAGCTGAGTGTAGCCTGGACTCTGATGTGTATACTGTGGAACGCTTTTATTCTAACTCTTGTTCATGTATTCTGTGTAATTCTGTTTATACTGTTAATCCGATTTTTTGGCAGTTACATCTGGTTCTTTAATAAAGCCGGTTTACCTTCAGTCTCCTTGTCCGCTGTACTGTACTTGAATCCTGCTTTGCAGTCTCTTCCTCCTCTGACCGCTACATAGGCACAAGGACACGTTATTCCCACCTTCAGGGTCTGAACGTGGGCATAGAAGTCTAGGGAGAGCTGGTAGGGATTTGTCAGGAGGTGACCCTTATCCCCAGCTTCTTGCCTAGACACTTGTTTGTTTATTTTCTGTGTATATGCTATCCTGTCCGCCGTGAAATGTGCTCTGTGCTTTGCTGTGTCATTACATTAGTTAGTTAGTTAGTTAGCTTATATATATATATATATATATAATGCAGATAGTTAGTGGGAGATAGTCAGTGTAGGTTAGATCGTGATATAGTGTAGCTGATTCCAGTACAGGGTGTTAGTGTGATAGGTTCTGCTGTCCATACAGACATGCTACAGACATAGTTCTGTGATGTCACAAGTTCACAACAATATTTAGACTGGGTTCACACAGGCGTTGCAGATGCGTTGTGGGAAAAGATGCGGGTGCGTTGCGGGACATGCACGATTTTTCCCAGCGAGTGCAAAGCGTTTTAATGCATTTTGCATGCACGTGAGAAAAATCTGCATGTTTGGTACCCAGACCCGAACCCGGACTTCTTCACAGAAGTTCAGGATTGGGTTCAGGATGGACCATGTGATGAGCTCAGTGACGTCACCATAGGTCCTTTGACAGGTCCTGAAGAAAGAACTGGAGAACAGCAGCTACGCGATCAATTGGAGGAGGTGAGTTAATTTTTTATTTTATTTTTTAACCCTCAATTGATCTTCTACTAAACATTCTGTATTAAAGAATTCTATTATTTTCCCTTATAACCATGTTATAAGGGGAAATAATACAGTGAATAGACTTACATCCTAGCAACCATGCGTGAAAACCGCACCGCATCCACACTTGTTTGCAGATGCTATGCGATTTTCACGCATCCCCATTCACTTCTATGGGGCCTGCGTTGCGTGAAAAACTCACAATATAGAGCATGCTGCGATTTTCACGCAACGCACAAGTGATGCGTGAAAATCACCGCTCATGTGCACAGCCCCATAGAATTGAATGGGTCCGGATTAAGTGCGGGTGCAATGCGTTCACCTCACACATTGCACAACGCGTGGAAAACTCGCCCGTGTGAAAGGGGCCTTAGTGCACCAACCAGTAATATGTAGAGAAGTCGCGAACGGCAAACGCAAATGTTCACGAACGGGCGAACCGGGCGAACCGCCATAGACTTCAATAGACTGGCGAATTTTAAAATCCACAGGGACTCTTTCTGGCCACAATAGTGATGGAAAAGTTGTTTCAAGGGGACTAACACCTGGACTGTGGCATGCCGGAGGGGGATCCATGGCAAAACTCCCATGGAAAATTACGTGGTTGACGCAGAGTGTGGTAAGTTAAATTCGCAATGTGATTAATATAACCTGTATTAATCGCATTGCGATTACAACTTAGATCTGAGTTCCTAATGGTTGTATTGCTAGAATATAACGAAGATTGAGAATATAGTGCTATATTCGTCAATTCTAGCAATACAACTATTAGGAACTCAGATCTAAATTGTAATCGCAATGCGATTAATACAGGTTATATTTATCGCATTGCGATTACAACTTAGATCTGAGTTCCTAATGGTTGTATTGCTAGAATATGACGAAGATTGAGAATATAGTGCTATATTCATCAATTCTAGCAATTCTAGCAATACAACATAAAGTAACACAGTACTGTGTGTTAAGTAGTACTATTCCTATCAGTTTAATCCCTGTTACGTTCACTAGTATTATTATTATTATTATAAGGTGTGTTAAGTAGTACTATTCCTATCAGTTTAATCCCTGTTACGTCCCCTATCAGGGGACGTGTATGTGGAATCGATTTTAGGAACCGGGAGATGGAAAAAGATGCTTGGTCGGTCCCCCTACTTCAAATTTGGGGCACTGCGCGTGCAATCTAATGTGCCACCAGATATGAGTGGTGTGTTAAATAGTACTATTCTTATCATTTTAATCCCTGTTACGTCCCCTATCAGGGGACGTGTATGTGGAATCGATTTTAGGAACCGGGAGATGGAAAAAGATGCTTGGTCGGACCTCTTAATTCAATTTGGGGCACTGCGTGTGCGCTGTGTAATGTACTGTGCAATCCCAATATGTGTGGTGTGTTAAGTAGTACTATTCCTATCAGTTTAATCCCTGTTACGTCTCCTATCAGGGGATGTGTATATGGAATCGATTTTAGGAACCGGGAGATGGAAAAAGATGCTTGGTCGATCCTCCTACCTCAAATTTGGGGCACTGCACGTGCAATCTAATGTGCCACCAGATATGAGTGGTGTTTTAAGTAGTACTATTCCTATCAGTTTAATCCCTGTTACGTCCCCTATCAGGGGACGTATATGGAATAGAGTTTAGACAACCGCAAAAAGTTGTCAATAGTTGACACACTCATGACATAAACCTTAGAGTAGTTATGACTGTGTTCGTGCGCACGTTTGGGAGATTGCAGGCGATGGGGGTTTTTCAAAGCCTGTGGTCGAGGTAGTTCAGTGACAGTTAAGTGACCCAGAAAACAATGACTCTGCAGTGTGGGCCCATTGTTGGCCTAGTAGGCTTTAATGATCACCTTAGAAAGAAAATTTATGTTTTTTCTATGCAAAATTATCCAGCCGATCGCTTTTGGTCTGTTCACAATGAAGCAACGACCTTATCATCTGGGGTGTGCCAACATTGCCATTGCCAGCACACACATAGAGGTGGTCGCTTCATTGTGATACGCAAGCCCCTTCACCACAACAAGGTAACGATCACGAAGGGGAATTGACACATGTACAGTACTGACCAAAAGTTTGGACACACCTTCTCATTCAAAGAGTTTTCTTTATTTTCATGACTATGAAAATTGTAGATTCACACTGAAGGCATCAAAACTATGAATTAACACATGTGGAATTATATACATAACAAACAAGTGTGAAACAACTGAAAATATGTCATATTCTAGGTTCTTCAAAGTAGCTACCTTTTGCTTTGATTACTGCTTTGCACACTCTTGGCATTCTCTTGTTGAGCTTCAAGAGGTAGTCCCCTGAAATGGTTTTCACTTCACAGGTGTGCCCTGTCAGGTTTAATAAGTGGGATTTCTTGCCTTATAAATGGGGTTGGGACCATCAGTTGCGTTGAGGAGAAGTCAGGTGGATACACAGCTAATAGTCCTACTGAATAGACTGTTAGAATTTGTATTATGGCAAGAAAAAAGCAGCTAAGTAAAGAAAAACGAGTGGCCATCATTACTTTAAGAAATGAAGGTCAGTCAGTCAGCCGAAAAATTGGGAAAACTTTGAAAGTAAGGGCTATTTGACCATGAAGGAGAGTGATGGGGTGCTGCGCCAGATGACCTGGCCAACACAGTCACCGGACCTGAACCCAATCGAGATGGTTTGGGGTGAGATGGACTGCAGAGTGAAGGCAAAAGGGCCAACAAGTGCTAAGCATCTCTGGGAACTCCTTCAAGACTGTTGGAAGACCATTTCAGGGGACTACTAAGCTCATCAAGAGATTGCCAAGAGTGTGCAAAGCAGTAATCAAAGCAAAAGGTGGCTACTTTGAAGAACCTAGAATATGACATATTTTCAGTTGTTTCACACTTGTTTGTTATGTATATAATTCCACATGTGTTAATTCATAGTTTTGATGCCTTCATAGTCATGAAAATAAAGAAAACTCTTTGAATGAGAAGGTGTGTCCAAACTTTTGGTCTGTACTGTATGTGCCTTTTTGTTTGTTTAGTTTTTGAAGACACAGTGCAGCACCAGAGGCCAGAAAAATTAGGCATGTACACATGCCTGAAAAATTAGGTATTGTTGCATTCGCTGCTGTAGCAGCGGCCAGAAAAATAGATGTCTGTTTCCCAGGCAGAAAGTTCCCTAAAACATTGCGGCTTGAACCCTAGTTGGTGGCGGATAAGTCACGCAATTCATTCGGCATTCAGAGATAAAATACAGCAGCGTGTGGACCATTTTTAGCCAAAGGCAGCTCATCTCTACAGGCCTTTTTTATTAGAATGTATCGCCCACTGTCAGTCCCTTCGGGATCCATCCCTCATTCATCTTAATAAAGTTAAGGTAATCTAGACTTTTTTGACCTAGGCGACTTCTCTTCTCAGTGACAATACCTCCTGCTGCAATGAAGGTCCTTTCTGACAGGACACTTGAAGCGGGGCAGGCCAGAAGTTCTATCGCAAATTGGGATAGCTCATGCCACAGGTCAAGCCTGCACACCCAGTAGTCAAGGGGTTCATCGCTCCTCAGAGTGTCGATATCTGCAGTTAAGGCGAGGTAGTCTGCTACCTGTCGGTCGAGTCGTTCTCTGAGGGTGGACCCTGAAGGGCTGTGGCGATGCGTAGGACTTAAAAAGCTCTGCATGTCCTCCATCAACAACACGTCTGTAAAGCGTTCTGTCCTTGCTGGCGTTGTCGTGGGAGGTGGAGGATTACTTTCACCTCTTCCCCTGTTAGATTCCCGTTGTGCTGTGACATCACCCTTATATGCTGTGTAAAGCATACTTTTTAATTTATTTTGGAACTGCTGCATCCTTTCCGACTTGCGGTAATTCGGTAACATTTCAGGCACTTTCTGCTTATACCGGGGTCTAGTAGCGTGGATACCCAGTACAGGTCGTTCTCCTTCAGCCTTTTTATATGAGAGTCCCTCAACAGGCACGACAGCATGAAAGACCCCATTTGCACAAGGTTGGATGCCAAGCTACTCATGTCCTGTTCCTCGTCCTCAGTGATCTCACTGAAGGTATGTTCTTCCCCCCAGCCACGTACAACACCACGGGTACCAGATAGGTGACAACGAGCACCCTGGGATGCCTGTTGTAGTTGGTCTTCCTCCTCCTCCTCAAAGCCACATTCCTCCTCTGACTCCTCTTCCTCACAATCCTCTTCCAGCATTGCCACAGGTCCAGCAAGCGATGCTGATAAGGCTGTTTCTAGTGGTGATGGTGATCACAACTCTTCCTCTTCACGCTTATCTACGGCCTGATCCAGCACTCTTCGCAGGGCAAGCTCCAGGAAGAAAACAAATGGGATGATGTCGCTGATGGTGCCTTCGGTGCGACTGACTAGGTTTATCACCTCCTCAAAAGGAAACATGAGTCTACAGGTATTGCGCATGAGCGTCCAGTAACGTGGCAAAAAATTTCCCAGCTCCGCAGAGGCTATCCTAGCACCCCGGTCATACAAATACTCGTTGACGGCTTTTTCTTGTTGGAGCAGGCGGTCGAACATTAGGTGTGTTGAATTCCAACGTGTCGGGCTGTCGCAAATCAAGCGCCTCACTGGCATGTTGTTTCGCCGCTGAATATCGGAAAAGTGCGCCTTGGCCATGTAGGAACGCCTGAAATGGCCACACACCTTCCTGGCCTGCTTGAGGATGTCCTGTAAGCCTGGGTACTTATGTACAAAGCGTTGTACGATCAGATTACACACATGTGCCATGCACGGCACATGTGTCAACTTGCCCAAATTCAATGCCGCCCACAAATTGCTACCGTTCTCACACACCACTTTGCCAATCTCCAGTTGGTGCGGAGTCAGCCACTGATCCACCTGTGTGTTCAGGGCGGACAGGAGTGCTGGTCCGGTGTGACTCTGCTTTCAGACAAGTCAACCCCAAGACGGCGTGACACTACCGTATCCGGGATGTGGAATAGCCCCTGGGGAGCTGGGGGGGTGCCGTTGATGTGGAGCAAGACGCAGCAGCAGAAGAGGACTCAGCCGAGGAGGTTATGGAAGAGGATGGATAGGAGGAGTAGAGGAGGTGGCAGCAGGCCTGCCTGCAAGTCGTGGCGGTGTCACCAACTCCTCTGCAGAGCCACGCATTCCATGCTTGGCAGCCGTCAGCAGGTTTACCCAATGTGCAGTGTAGGTGATATACCTGCCCTGACCGTGCTTTGCAGACCAGGTATCAGTGGTCAGATGGACCCTTGCCCCAACACTGTGTGCCAGACATGCCATTACTTCCTTTTGCACAATCGAGTACAGGTTGGGGATTGCCTTTTGTGCAAAGAAATGTCGGCCGGGTACCTTCCACTGCGGTGTCCCAATAGCTACAAATTTTTGGAACGCCTCAGATTCCACCAGCTTGTATGGTAAAAGCTGGCGGGCTAAGAGTTCAGACAAACCAGCTGTCAGAGGCCAGGCAAGGGGGTGACTTTGTGACATTGGCTTCTTACGCTCAAACATGTCCTTGACAGACACCTGACTGTGGGCAGATGAGCAGGAACTGCTCAAGGCGAGAGACGGAGTGGCGGATGGTTGAGAGGGGGCAAGGAGGACAGCAGTGGTTGACGTGGCTGAAGATGCTGGACCAGGAGGAGGATGGCGGCTTTGAGTTTGTGTGCTGCTTGTACTCATGTGTTGATCCCATAGGCGTTTGTGATGTGCGATCATGTGCCTTCGCAAAGCAGTTGTACCTAGGTGGGTGTTGGACTTCCCACGACTCAGTTTCTTTTGGCACAGGTTGCAAATGGCATCGCTGTTGTCAGATGCAGACACACAAAAAAATGCCACACTGCTGAGCTCTGCAATGACGGCATTCTGGTGGTGGCAACAGCATGCGTTGATTGGCGTGCTGTCTGGCTGACCCCGGGTGCCGATGCATGCTGTCTGACTGTGCCACTAGCTCCTTGCGACGACCTCCCCCTGCTTCCTACTCGTCTCCTCCTCCTCTCTGTTTCCTCATCAGAACTTTCCCCCTGTTCTTCTTCTCTTCGAGCGGGCACCCATATGACATCCACGGACACATCGTCATCATCAACCGCTTCACTTGTATCTGACAACTCAGCAAAGGAAGCAGCAGCGGGTACAACATCATCATCATCACACCGTACGTCCATGTGTGTAATGCTGCCTGACTGAGACATATTCCTGTTATCTACATCCTCTGGCAATAATGGTTGCACATCACTCATTTCTTCCAACTGATGTGTAAATAACTCCTCTGACAGATCAAGTGAAGCGGCTGTGGTGCTAGTGTTGGCGGCAGGCGGGCAAGTGGTAACTTGAGAGGTGCCCGAAGCTGAGCTGGAGGAGGATGGTGCATCAAGGTTCCGAGCGGAAGCTGTAGAAGATTGGGTGTCATGTGTTAGCCAGTCAACTATGTCCTCAGAACTTTTCGAGTTCAGGGTACGTGGCCTCTGAACACTGGGCATTATTCTAGGGCCAAAGGGAATCACAGCACCATGACCACGACGGCCCCTGCGGGCTGGCCTGCATCTGCCTGTCATTTTTTTTAGATTCGTTAAGTTGTACTATGCGTGCAAGCTACTGTGACACAAGATATGAGTTGCGCTGGTGACACTATGCACTTGCAGCTGGGCCTTAAACACACAAACACGTGTGTAACTGACTGCTATTTATTCACAGTCAAATTTGTTTTGTTTTTTTAAATGCAAGCTACTGTGACACCAGATATGAATAGTGGCACTGGGCAAGTGGGCACAGTATACGCTGTGAGCCTGACACACATGCTGGCAGGAGACTGCAATTAGATTACACAGGAAGAAAAAAAAAAAGCAGACTGATGTTCTAGTCCTAAAAAGGGCTTTTTGGGGTGCTGTCCTTACAGCAGAGATCAGATGAGTCTTTCAGGACTGTAGTGGACACTGAACACTGGCCTAGCTATCGATTTCCCTATTAAATCAGCAGCAGCTCCACTGTCCCTCCTCTTACTAAGAATGCAGCTTCCGAATGAATCTAAAATGGATGCTGTCCAGGAGGTGGGAGGGTCTGGGAGGGAGGGTCTGCTGCTGATTGGCTGAAATGTGTCTGCTGACTGTGAGGTACAGGGTCATTAGGAACCCAGCTCTAAGTTGAAATCGCAATGCGATTAATATAACCTGTATTAATCACATTGCGATTACAACTTAGATCTAAGTTCCTAATGGTTGTATTGCTTGAATTGACGAATATAACGAATATAGCACTATATTCTCAATCTTCGTTATATTCTAGCAATACAACAACCATTAGGAATCCAGCTCTAAGTTGAATTCGCAATGCGATTAATATAACCTGATGCTGATTGGCTGGAATGTGTCTGCTGACTGTGAGGTACAGGGTCAAAGTTTACACAATGATGACGAATAGGGGGCAGACCGAACATCGCATATGTTCGCCCGCCGCGGCGAACGCGAACAAGCGATGTTCGCCGGGAACTATTCGCCGGCGAATAGTTCGGGACATCTCTAGTAATATGTAGTCAGACCTGCTAAAATGTGAAGTTGCACGTATTGCGCCAAAATAAGCGCATCATTAATTTGCAATTTGTGCAATCGCGAATATATTGGAGCACTCTATCTGCATATAAAGCTATTGTAATGTTCTGCCATGCCAACCATTTTCTCCAGTCTCAGGAAACTTCTATCAGCTTGAAAAATGTAGCAAAAGTGACCCACGCCTGTATTGCGCACGCAATATGCTGATATTACATTGCCAATTTTCGCAATCAAGAAAATAATGGCGAATTCTCAAATTCGCGACTTTGTGATGAATATTCACGAAATATGGTGAATTCGAATATTGCCCCTGCCGCTCATCACTAATTTAGAAGGCATCGACACTGTGGACCTGTCCCTGTCTTCTCTATGGG
Organism: Bufo bufo; assembly: GCF_905171765.1. Taxonomy (NCBI): domain Eukaryota; kingdom Metazoa; phylum Chordata; class Amphibia; order Anura; family Bufonidae; genus Bufo; species Bufo bufo. The sequence goes on along the minus strand of NC_053395.1, from coordinate 118,241,042 downwards.
GTGCCCTGCTGTCACTGACAGCGGGCTCCCCGCTCCGCAGCTGCATGATTGGTGTGCAGCTGTGATCACTGAACAGACATTACAGAACGTCCCTTCAGAGATAAGTCCCAACCGCCAGGACATTTATAGCCAGTGGGCCATTAGGAACTGGTTAAGCAAATTTTGATGTTTATTTTTAACTTTTCATTCACTATTTATATCGAGAAAATCCTAAAATCAGCAGATTTCACACTGGCTGCTAACCCTAATAATAGGTGCCTCTTTATAGTCTGTACAGGCAATTTTTCAGCAGTCATTTCATATGATCACATGCATGATTACAATAACAGATATCACCTACAGTATATATACGTAGATAAGACAGGAGCCATCACAATAGGTGATGCTCACGGCTGATCTACTAATATACAATGACCTTTACACAGGTCACAGAGCATGCCTAGGAATCTCTACCGTAGACATCAATGAGTTGCCTTCTGTCTATTTTGTATTGCCCATTTTGGCTGCTGTAAATAATAGAACAAAAATCAAAAAATAAACACAGATTTTAAAAATTATATGCGTCAAGAGGGTTGAGCTAGTGCCTGTGCTGTATGGCCGCATTTTGTTGAGTTCTGTTCATCTTCTTGCTGTGGCACCCGCATACGTGAGCCTGGAGCCCTGAAAGTGGTGAAGATTGGGGGTGCAAGATCTGATGACCCTTTCCCGCCAACCAAGTGCCCGAATCCAGGTACAGGGGTGGCTAAATATTTGAAGAAACAGGCTGGAGCGCCTGCAGCCAAAGAATCTAAGATGGCAGCGGTGGATAGTTGCGCTCCAGGTGAAGCGAAGGAGGGTATGTCTGAGGGAGATAGCAATAGAGGAGAGTCTGAGGGCTTTGGCTGCTTATCAGTGTCCAGGCGTTTTATCAAACAAGCCTTGGCTGAGGCCCTGACTTTGCTTAAACATGAGATCACAGTGCTGATGCAGGAGATACAACATATAGGCCACTCCTTATACTAGGCATTGGAAGATCAGGAGAACTGGAGCCGAAGGGACAACCTTCTTTTTAGAGGTATCCCGGAATCAGTGACCCATGAGGAAATTCCAGCAACCAACATATTATTGAAGACACTCTCCTAGGAGAGAATCAGTTAGCATCCATTATTATACAGGGTGGGCCATTTATATAGATACACCTTAATAAAATGGGAATGGTTGGTGATATTAACTTCCTGTTTGTGGCACATTAGTATATGTGAGGGGGGAAACTTTTCAAGATGGATAGTGACCATGGCGGCCATTTTGAAGTCGGTCATTTTGAATCCAACCTTTGTTTTTTCAATAGGAAGACACATGTGACACATCAAACTTATTGGGAATTTCACACGAAAAACAATGGTGTGCTTGGTTTTAACGTAACTTTATTCTTTCATGAGTTATTTACAAGTTTCTGACCACTTATAAAATGTGTTCAATGTGCTGCCCATTGTGTTGGATTGTCAATGCAACCCTCTTCTCCTACTCTTCACACACTTATAGCAACACCGCAGGAGAAATGCTAGCATAGGCTTCTAGTATCCGTAGTTTCAGGTGCTGCCCATCTCATATCTTCACAGCATAGACAATTGCCTTCAGATGACCCGAAAGATAAAAAAGTCTAAGGGGGTCAGATCGGGAGACCTTGGGGGCCATTCAACTGGCCCACGACGACCAATCCACTTTCCAGGAAACTGTTCATCTAGGAATGCTCGGGCCTGACACCCATAATGTGGTGGTGCACCATCTTGCTGGAAAAACTCAGGGAACGTGCCAGCTTCAGTGCATAAAGAGGGAAACACATCATCATGTAGCAATTTCGCATATCCAGTGGCCTTGAGGTTTCCATTGATGAAGAATGGCCCCACTATCTTTGTACCCCATATACCACACCATACCATCAATTTTTTTGTTCCAACAGTCTTGGAGGGACCTATCCAATGTGGATTAGTATCAGACCAATAGCGGTGGTTTTGTTTGTTAACTTCACCATTCACATAAAAGTTTGCCTCATCACTGAACAAAATATTCTGCGTAAACTGAGGGTCCTGTTCCAATTTTTGTTTTGCCCATTCTGCAAATTCAGTGTGCCGATCTGGGTCATCCTCGTTGAGATGCTGCAGTAGCTGGAGTTTGTAAGGGTGCCATTTGTGAGTAGCTAATATCCGCCGAAGGGATGTTCGACTAATGCCACTCTCCAGTGACATGCGGCGAGTGCTACGCTGTGGGCTCTTGCTGAATGAAGCTAGGACAGCCACTGATGTTTCTTCATTAGAGACAGATTTCATGCGTCCACATTTTGGCAAATCCAACACTGAACCAGTTTCACGAAACTTAGCAAGCAGTTTGCTAAGTATAGCATGGGAGATGGGTGGTCTCGTAGGGTGTCTTGCATTGAAATCTGCTGCAATGACCCGGTTACTGCATTCACCAGACATCAACACAATTTCTATCCACTCCTCACGTGTTAACCTCGGCGACATGTCAATGGCTGTAAACAAAGAGAAACTTGTAAATAACTCATAAAAGAATAAAGTTACGTTAAAACCAAGCACACCATTGTTTTTCGTGTGAAATTCCCAATAAGTTTGACGTGTCACATGACCCTCTTCCTTTTGAAAAAACAAAAGTTGGATTCAAAATGGCCGACTTCAAAATGCCCGCCATGGTCACCACCCATCTTGAAAAGTTTCCCCCCTCACATATACTAATGTGCCACAAACAGGAAGTTAATATCACCAACCATTCCCATTTTATTAAGGTGTATCCATATAAATGGCCCACCCTGTAGAACAGCCCATAGAGCCCTCAGATAGAATCCCAGAGACTCTGACTCTCCTAAAGTATGTTGTTTTTCAAATTTCCAAAATAAAGAGGGATTTCAAGGATACTGGCTCAAATAGAATGTAAGTGGATTTGGAAATTGAATACTTTGCGTCCTAATGGCCTTAATGAGTCGTCTGGCTTTTCGTCCTTTCAATAGACATTTCTCGGATCTGCATACTCCTGTTATTATATTTTAATTAAATTTTAAAGTAATTTTTTTTATAATTAAAAATAAAATAAAAAACTTTTTAAAATTTTGGATACATCCCCTGGGATCACTTGTTATTTTTCACTGTTTGGCCACTCGGAATATTTTTTCATTTCATTATAATTCTTTTTTTTCCTCCTTTTTTGTCTTTTTTACCAGATTAGTCTTTTTGGGATTTTTTTCATCATTTATAAAAAAAAATTCTTAAATTTTTAATATACTATACATTTACGATATAAGCACAAATAAATTCTGTGTTTTTGCACTATGTATGTGATATTTGATATGACCTATATACCATCATCAGGAGTCATGCTATATAGACGTATGGTTTACCTCATATTCACTATTTACACATTATCCACATTTCGAATGGAGAGGTTTTTGTATCAATGTTTAATTAATCATTTATTTATTTATATACACAATTTTTTACACTTTAAAGGGCTTCTGTCACCCCACTAAAGTCATATTTTTTTTTTTGGGCTAGTTAAATTCCTTATACTGCGATATATGAAAATATAATGGTCTTACTTACTTTCCTTCAGCAGTTTCTTATAAAAACAAACTTTTATAATATGTAAATTAGGTCTCTACCAGCAAGTAGGGCGTCTACTTGCTGGTAGCCGCCACAAAAAACCGCCCCCTCGTCATGTTGATTGACAGGGCCAGCCGCGATCTCCTCCTCCGGCCGGCCCTGTCAGCATTTAAAAAATTGCGCGCCTGTGTTCATTCGGCGCAGGCGCTCTGAGATAAGGAGGCTCGCCTCCTCAGCACTCCCTCAGTGCGCCTGCGCCGATGACGTCTTCTCTTTCGGTGATGTCATCGGCGCAGGCGCACTGAGGGAGTGCTGAGGAGGCGAGCCTCCTCATCTCAGAGCGCCTGCGCCGAATGAACACAGGCGCGCGATTTTTGAAATGCTGACAGGGCCGGCCGGAGGAGGAGATCGCGGCTGGCCCTGTCAATCAACACGACGAGGGGGCAGTTTTTTGCGGCAGCTACCAGCAAGTAGACGCCCTACTTGCTGGTAGAGACCTAATTTACATATTATAAAAGTTCGTTTTAATAAGAAACTGCTGAAGGAAAGTAAGTAAGACCATTATATTTTCATATATCGCAGTATAAGGAATTTAACTAGCCCAAAAAAAAAAAATGACTTTAAGTGGGGTGACAGAAGCCCTTTAATCATGATTACACTTCACATATCATTTATACACTATGCAGTCATGTTACAAATGATTTGCACACATTTATTAATTGATTTTGTCACATTTATAAAAAAAATTCAAGTTCATTTGTCTAATTTTGTATTCATGGTATTTATCATGCTTGTGTCTACAAAAGTAATGTATTTATTCTTTTCTGTGATCCATTCAGTTATGTACACTACATACATAGCGGTGCGTTGGGCTCGCGCATTCTCGCGTTTGATGTCACGGCATTTTTGCTATCTAAGTATCGCGGGATTTGCCACGGCTATCACGTGTTTTTATATGCAATCACGTGACTAATACGTCACGCATTACATCAAGAGATGTACCGCGTCATACGGTAGTAACACAAGCCTGCTCTTTCTTCTTTATTGTTTTTTCGCGCCCCACACACAGCTGTTTATTGTTTGTTAATTATACGGTACAAGTTTTGATTGTCTGTATTTAATGTGTGTCCCTTGGAGATAACGCCACCTCCAGACGAAGGTTCGCCGAAACGCGCATTGGGGCTGGCGCCATCCCAGAGGGGACACATCATGGGTACGGTAATTGACTCTTTTCACTATATGTATTCGGTGAATTTTGTATTATGCACATGCACTTTATTATTGTTTATTTGTGAAGATAGATTGAGTCACCATTTGTGTCTCCTTTTGTGGATGTCGCCTTTTCCCTGCACTTGTTTTTATGTATGGACTATTGACCATGAAATATGTTAATAAAATTTATTTATACTTTATGCGGTCTGGTAGTTTTTGATGGGTAGAGTTGAGCGAACACCTGGATGTTCGGGTTCGACGAGTTCGGCCGAACTTTCGAAAAATGTTCGGGTTCGGGATCCGAACTCGACCCGAACTTCATCCCGAACCCGAACCCCATAGAAGTCAATGGGGACCCGAACTTTTGGGCACTAAAAAGGCTGTAAAACACACCCGGAAAGGGCTAGAGGGCTGCAAAAGGCAGCAAAATGTAGTTAAATCCCCTGCAAACAAATGTAGATAGGGAAATGATGAGTTAACATAAAATAAATAAAAAATAAACAATATTAATTGGAGTGAGGTCCCATAGCACAGAATCAGGCTTCAAGTCACCCACCAATGGAGAAGGTCACTTACTATTATTTTGACCACAGCACCCAGACAAAGGAGAGAGGTCCCACAGCAGAGAACCAGGCATCATATCACCCACCACAGGAGGAGGCCCCATTTAGTTACTTTGACCCTACACCCAGACGGAGGAGAGAGGTTACACAGCAGAGAATCAGGCATTTAGATCACCCACCACAGGAGTAGGCCACCATTGAATCAGACCCCGGCAACCATGTCAGATGGCACAAGCATAAGCTTTATATCAATCAGCACAGGAGAAGGCGACTTTGACAGACTTTGACCCCTACACCCGGACGGGGAGAGAGGTTTCAAAGCAGAGAATCAGGCATTTAGATCACCCACCACAGGAGTAGGCCCCAATTTAATGGGACCCCGGCAACCATGTCAGATGGCACAACCATCAGCTTCATATCAATCAGCACAGGAGAAGGCGACTTTGAAAGACTTTGACCCCTACACCCAGACGGAGGAGAGAGGTTTCACAGCAGAGAATCAGGCATTTAGATCACCCACCACAGGAGTAGGCACCATTGAATCAGACCCTGGCAACCATGTCAGATGGCACAACCATCAGCTTTATATCAATCAGCACAGGAGAAGGCGACTTTGAAAGACTTTGACCCCTACACCCAGATGGAGGAGAGAGGTTTCACAGCAGAGAATCAGGCATCATATCAACCACCACAGGAGAAGCCACCATTTAGTTACTTTGACCCCTGCACCCAGGAAGAGGAGAGAGGCACCACAGCACATATTCTGGCATCATATCAGCCACCACAGGAGAAGCCACCATTGAGTTACTTTGACCCCCGCACCCAGGAAGAGGAAGGGAGCACCACAGCACATATTCTGGCATCATATCAGCCACCACAGGAGAAGCCACCATTGAGTTACTTTGACCCCCGCACCCAGGAAGAGGAGAGAGGCACCACAGCACATATTCTGGCATCATATCAGCCACCACAGGAGAAGCCACCATTGAGTTACTTTGACCCTGCACCCAGGAGAGGAGAGAGGCCCCACAGCACATATTCTGGCATCATATCAGCCACCACAGGAGAAGCCACCATTTAGTTACTTTGACCCCTTTTACGAAAAAGTTCGGGTTCGGGTCCGTGTCACGAACACCCCAAAATTCGGTACGGACCCGAACTATGCTCGAACTGTTCGCTCAACACTATTGATGGGTATTGGGTTTCTGTTTTACCATAGGCATATGTACAATATCTACTATATGGTGTTGATATATGTGAGCGTTTGCTCCCTTTTGATAATTTTTTTGTTATAGGAGAGAATCAATTAGCATCCTTTATTATAGAATGGGCCCATAGAGCCCTCAGACAGAAGGCCAGAGACTTTGACTCTCCTAGGGCAGTATGTCGTTTTTTGAATTTCCAAAATAAAGAAAAGATCTTTGCTGCAGCTAGAACCTCAGATAACTATGCTTTTGGGGATGCCACTCTCTCAGTATTCCAGGACTTATCTCCTGTCACGCTGTAGAAAAGAAGGGCCCTTAAACCGCTCACCGACTACCTTGTTGTGCATTTTCATACGTATACAATATTATCTAATGACATTATAATCAAAATGTATGCTCATCTCATTGCCTTTAAGAATAAAATCAGCCTGAACCAAAGTTCTATTATGTGGCTGAGGAAGCCAAGATGAGTTCATGGCAAGTTCAGTTTATATAAAAAATATATAATTGTGAACATAAACGGACATTGTATTTAAAAGTTATTACTAAAGATATGGGACTATCTAGGAGGAGTAAACCAACTTCCTAAGACATGTCTGTCTGGAGGGAACAAGGTTACTTGATAAGGACTCATATCCTTGAGACACACCTGCTGTATGAGGTTCAATTTATATATTCATAATTATATTATATATATGTAATGACCGGCGTCACGCAAAGGGAGGGAAATGGGAAGGCCCTGTCCAAGGGAGAGGGAAAGATGGTGACCCTTGACTCACCTTGCGGCTGGCACCTGACTGCCCTGACGTCCCTAGACGGGTTCCTCACCCGTATGCCGATCACGTGCCTAAACCCTGGCTTTCCCTAAGATGAGCCCTATGTAGTGAACGGGGCGGTGGGATCACTAGTCCGCACCACTGACACTAAGAGGAAAACACCAAGGAGAGGACAGACAATACAGACAAACATATAATCCCAGGTGGGCGACAACAGCAGACCACCAAGGTCCAACAGGGATCCGGAGGGTAATGTTCTGGAACAACAACCAGGGAATACAGCTACACAGCTCCAGTGGGTCAGTATAGAAGTCCAGGCAGGAAGCTCTATATCTGGCAACCAGAGAAGTGAGAGATGGGAATATAAGGAGGTTGGGATTGCTGGACAAGAAACAGCTGAGGAGGAGAAGCTACGGATCCCTGAGTGAGCCAAAAAGGATTGCAAGGCAAACCCAGAAAGCTACCATTAATAAACAGCACTGTCTTTAGACATAGAGCGCGCAGCCACCCGCTGCGACTTCCTGACCCCGGGTATAACGGAGTCAGGCGTGGCTCTTGACACCCTCGTGACAATATATCTCTGTATGGTATATTTAATTTACAACATATGTTAATCAAAAATTCATATAATGTGTTATCTATGTGTAACAATGCATCGATTTATATATATGTTATACCATGTATTTACCATTTAGAAGGTATTGTAGAAGGTACAGAAACAAGTAGGTTTATGTTAATTGGATTTCAAAACAATAGTTATTCATGGATGTAGATAAGTGAAATGTACAAGTTCCGATGCCAAGCATCAAAGCCGCTATATAAAATTTTCATCAAGCCAACCTATATTTCAAAAAGATAGGAGAAGACAGTCAACTCCAACAAGTCCAGGATATAGGTAATTAAAAGTGTCAGGAAAAGACCTTCCTCAATGATTTATATAGAAAGGTCAACGAGGTCCTGAGAACGTATTATTAGATATTTAATTTTAATGCTTAAAAGTTGTGATGTTCATCTACAGTACCGCAGTGCCATCTGGAGGCAGATGGACAATATTATATTATTTCATTATTTGTTCTATACCATATTAGGAGTTGATATGACATCATGGTGTTATTAGCATACGAATATACCCACCTTACCTGATTGGGAATCCCTAATCTAAAGGGGATGATTCTTAGATAAGGGGGGGAATAATTACTCGTGTGCGGAGTAGCAAGAGGGAGCTGGAGATCTAGAGATCCAAAGATCCAAAAAAGCCATAAAGATCCATATATCCATTGATCCATCCATTCATTCAATCCAAAAGAAAATCTTTACCAGAAGATACTTGGATTATTCTTTTTGGATTACTAGGAAAGTTCTTCAGAACTGGTCCCATCTGAACTCTGTCTACCTTTGACCCGGTAACGTATATTTTGTTTACTACTCATGATATTAATAAGATATTTCTCTCGGTACATAGCCAAGAGTTCCCATACTGCGGGAATAAATAGTCTTAAGTGCCTCCATAATGCTGATTATTCTCTTAGCAAAGATGCATATTATTAATGGAAGATCTGACATTATTTGAAAAGAGGACTAAACCCTTGGAAAGTTATTTTCCTTAGTCTGATTGCCGAGCTGAATATTTTATCATATTAATATCATATATTTTTGATTGGTCATAGGAAAACAGAGTCAAGGGATAACAGTTAATTTTCCTGTATAATCCAATTTTATTGTTATAGCCTTTTTGATAACAGAAGATCCTAAGTTTCTCTTGGTATATGAGTCTGTTTGTTAAAAAGTATGACACTGGTTGTCATAAATCATTAAATCATACTGTGCTGATCAGATAGGGGTGTGTTAACACCACCATGTGGTACATTTTGGGTGTTACTTTGTAACTTCATCATTTGTTTTGCAATTGTATTGTTTTATATTCTTTGTTTTTATAATAAACGATTATATATTTTTGCATATACAATTGTCCCTTTGTTTTACTGCTTGCACAAATCAAATTAAGATACTTGATAAAAAGAACTTAGAGGCGTTTTTTTATGTCCGCCTGAAGGATAATATAATTTTTATATTTTTTTTATCCTCTCTTTTATATGAAGATTCTTTTTCATATAGAAGATATATGACAACCTACGTGACAAGAGAACCCCTTACTGCTGGACTTTTCCTTTTGGCCTTTCATTTACGGATTCTGGAAGATGCACCAGAATTTTCTTGTTCTCTAACCTGCAGGAGGCCTTTTCTCAGGTGGACATTTCTCCACTTGACATAGAGAACTGGGATGCCATAATGGATCTTTCTTCACTCCCGGACCTCCATAAACCCACCTCTTGGGAGATGACCTCGATGCCGAAACATCAGTGCCTGAAATAACGCAGTGGTGCCCTGAACCCGAAGAGGATCTTGTTATAGAGTTTTTACTAGCTCTATTGAATCCATAATCTTAGCTCTTTTCTTTTCACTCTTCCTCAAATCTCCCCTCTAAAGGGTCTCCTCTCTAATGCTACTCTTTTCTCTACTCTCATTTTCCTCCTTATCTTGAGCTCATTTCTGGACTTTCAGGTCTTTGATTTCTCCTTTGTCCCACATAATAGCATGCCTTCTATATTGGGTTTAATCCTTTCCCCCATAGAAAGTCTCTTTGGCTTTGCCCCTAGCAAGGTTTATTGCAGTTTTGGTTTGTTTTGTTCCTTTTATGTTCTTTTTCAGGCTCATGTGGGTACACCTTGATCCATCCCCTGACATATGATGCAGGAGCTGAGAGCTCGCTACTCTCCTTAGGGCTGACAAATTGCAACACTCTTCTTTATTATGGCAAGACTTCTATGCTTCTTGTCAAATTCCATTTCCCATGGCTTACCTTTGTTTAGCTTCTTATAATGTAAAGGGATTATGGTCCCCATCAAAGAGATCACAAATTTTCTGGAAGGAGAGGTGTTCTGTGGTCTTCTTCCAGGAAACCCACTATAAACATGGTAAATAATCAGACCTATCTTTTTCTAAATTCCCCACCTAGTATCATTGTGGTGTGGATGGTGCAGCCTCGAGGGGAGTAAGTATAGGTTTTAGTAAAGACGTTCCATTTAGCTATTCCACACATATTCAAGACCCAGAAGGTTGATATATCATTTTGAAAGGTCTTGTTGGACAGACCATGTACACATTTGCCAATGCCGACGCACCCATCATTGACCAGATTTCTTGGTTATTGTCTGTCTTGTCCTTAGTGGAATCCCTCCAGGAGGGTATCCTTGTTTTAGCAGGAGATTTCAATGTGGCATTGCATCCTTTTCTTCATACTTCCTCTAAGCGATCCCCTTTTTCAGCTAAATACCGACCCAGTTTAGTTTTCAAGATACCCTTCTTCCTATTCTTTTACCCCTCTGCAATTTAGTATTGCAGAAACAGTCCCTATATACTGCCATGACCAGAGCCTTGATCACTATTATTCCCCCCTTTAATTTAATTGGACGACGTAAAAACGGACTTATCTAGGTGTCAAATTAACCCCTCACCTTTAAGATCTGATTCAAATTAATTATATACCCCTTTTGCAGGCTATCGTTGCCCAGTTGGAATCATTAGACTATCCATACCTTTCCTGGTTTGGTAGAAAAAATATAGTAATGTCTTCCGAGACTTACTTAACTACTCCAAGTGCTCCTGATTAAGATTCCTAGGTCGTACTTTCGATCCCTGAATAGTCACATACGCAGATTTATTTAGCAGGGCAAAGGATCTAGGATCTCCTTCTCTACTTCAACCAACCCTAAGCATTTTAGTGGCATTGGTCTGCCACATCCCGAAATGTACATGAAAGCAATACATTTGTGCAGGGTGGTGGATTGGCACAGGTCCTCTTCCCACAAGTCCTCTTCCCACAAACAGTGGCTACCTTTTAGAAAATATATACTTTGCCTCCTTTATTAGGGCCCTGTTGCTGGCAGATCGACCACTCCTGGCTCTAGCTTCTATCCCCAATCCTTTGGTGCGTACAACTCTGAAGATCTGGCAGTTGTTTTCTTCCACCCATGGGGCCCTCCCTCTCCCTCCTCCTCTTCTCGAAGTCAGGAATGTATTATCTCTAGCCTCTGCTGTTATTAGAGACACTTGCCCCATTTCTGTTAGGTAGCTGATTTACTAGATACAGAGTGATGTGTCCACTCTGACTCCTCCCTTCAACTCAAGCTTAAAGAGGACCTTTCACTAGTTTAAAAACTAAAAACTAACTATATCTGTGTGTAGAGCGGCGCCCAGGGGCCCCCCTGCACTTACTAGTATGTCTGGGCGCCGCTCCGTTCGCCCGGTATAGGCTCCGGTGTCTGTAGCTCCCTCTGTTGTACTGGGCGGAGTTTTTGTATTAGGGTTGTCCCTTGCTGCAGCGCTGGCCAATCGTAGCGCACAGCTCATAGCCTGGGAGCCTCCAGTAGTTTATTTCTCAGTTTTATCAAGAAGGATATCACCTACTGGGCTAAATCTGTCAAATCAAAGTTTCCTTACCTGGTTCGAAAAGCTACTGACTGGTTCTCGATACCACTCTAAACTGATATCTATAATACTGTATATAAAATGCTGAAGCTCCCTTCTCCTGATGTCAAACCAGCTATGGGAGAAAGATCTAGGTACGCAGTTTTCTCCCTCTGAGGTTTGCAAAATTTTCGCTAACCTCCTCGGCTGAGTCCTCTTCTGCTGCTGCATCTTGCTCCACATTAACTGCACCCCCCCAGCTCCCCAGGGGCTATTCCACATCCCGGATACGACAGTGTCACGCCGTCTTGGGGTTGACTTGCCTGAAAGCAGAGAGTCACACCGGACCAGCACTCCTGTCTGCCCTGAATGCACAGGTGGATCAGTGGCTGACTCCGCACCAACTGGAGATCGGCAAAGTGGTGTGTGACAACGGAAGCAATTTGTTGGCGGCATTGAATTTGGGCAAGTTGACACATGTGCCGTGCATGGCACATGTGTTGAATCTGATCGTACAATGCTTTGTGCATAAGTACCCAGGCTTACAGGACGTCCTCAAGCAGGCCAGGAAGGTGTGTGGCCATTTCAGGCGTTCCTACACTGCCATGGCGCACTTTTCCGATATTCATCGGCAAAACAACATGCCAGTGAGGTGCTTGATTTGCGACAGCCCGACACGTTGGAATTCAACACTCCTAATGTTCGACCGCCTGCTCCAACAAGAAAAAGCCGTCAACGAGAAAGGATGCAGCAGTTCCAAAACAAGTTAAAAAGTATGCTTTACACAGCATATAAGGGTGATGTCACAACACAACGGGAATCTAACAGGGGAAGAGGTGAAAGTAATCCTCCTCCTACCACAACCACGTCGGCAAGGACAGGACGCTTTACAGATGTGTTGCTGATGGAGGACATGCAGAGCTTTTTAAGTCCTACGCATTGCCACAGCCCTTCGGGGTCCACCCTCAGAGAACGACTCGACCGACAGGTAGCAGACTACCTCGCCTTAACTGCAGATACCGACACTCTGAGGAGCGATGAACCCCTTGACTGCTGGGTGTGCAGGCTTGACCTGTGGCCTGAGCTATCCCAATTTGCGATAGAACTTCTGGCCTGCCCCGCTTCAAGTGTCCTGTCAGAAAGGACCTTCAGCGCAGCAGGAGCTATTGTCACTGAGAAGAGAAGTCGCCTAGGTCAAAAAAGTCTAGATTACCTCACCTTTATTAAGATGAATGAGGCATGGATCCTGAAGGGACTGACAGTGGGGGATGCATTTGACTAAAAAAGGCCTGATGAGATGCCTTGGGCTAAAAATGGTCCACACGCAGCTGTATTTAATCTCTGCATGCCGGATGACTTGCGTGACTTCTCCGCCACCAACTAGGGTTCAAGCCGCAATGTTTTAGGGCACTTTCTGCCTGGGAAACATCAATTTTTCTGGCCGCTGCTACATCAGCGGCTGCAACAATACCTAATTTTTCAGGCATGTGTACATGCCTAATTTTTCTGGCCTCTGGTGCTGCATTGTGGCTGCAAAAAACAAAACAAAAAAAAGGCACATACATGTGTCAATTCCCCTTCGTGATCGTTACCTTGTTGTGGTGAAGGGGCTTGCGTATCACAATGAAGCGATCACCTCTATTAGTGTGTTGGCAATGGCAATGTTGGCACACCCCAGATGATAAGGTTGTTGCTTCATTGTGAACAGACAAAAAGCGATCGGCTAGATAATTTTGCATAGAAAAAACATTAATTTTCTTTGTGATCATCTAAGGTGATCATTAAAGCCTACTAGGCCAACAATGGGCCCACACTGCAGAATCATTGTTTTCTGGGACACTTTAATTGTTACTGAACTACCTCAGCACAACCATAGGCTTTGAAAAACCCCCATCGCCTGCAATCTCCCAAACGTGCGCACGAGCACAGTCATCACTACACCAAGATTGACGCATAGAGGAATAAAATTTATTTCATGAGTGTGTCAACTATTGACAACTCTTTGCGGTTGTCTAAACTCTATTCGATACACGTCCCCTGATAGAGGACCTAACAGGGATTAAACTGATAGGAATAGTACTACTTAACATACCACTCATATAGGGTGGCACAGTACATCGCACGGCGTATGCGTAGTGCCCTAAATTGGAAGTAAGAGGACCAACCAAGCATCTTTTTCCATCTCCCGGTTCCTAAAATCTATTCCATACACCGGGCCCTGATAGGGGACGTAACAGGGATTAAACTGGTAAGAACAGATTTTTTAATAAAAGAAAAAGAGGCCTCTGCGGAGCTGGGTATTTTTTTGCTGCACAATTGCTGTAGGCTCATGCGTCTTTTTGCGGTGGTGACAAACCTGGTTAGTCAAACCCAAGGCAACATCATCGACCTCATCCCATATGCATTTTTTCTGGAGCGTGCCCTGGGAAGAGTGCTGGATTAGGCCATAGATGAGCATGAAGAGGAAGTGTTGTGGTCACCATCACCACCAGAAGCAGCCTTGTCGTCGTCGATTGCTGGACCTGCAGCAACGCAGAGAGGAGTCTGAAGAAGAGGAGTCAGAGGAGGAAGGTGGCTTTGAGGAGGTGGAATACCAACCACAGCAGGCGTCCCAGGGGGCTTGTTGTCACCTTTCGGGGACCCTTGGCGTTGTACGTGGCTGGGTGGAGGAAGAGAAGAGACCTTCAATGACATCAGTGAGGACAAGGAACGGGACATGTCTAGCTTGGTATCCAACCTTGTGCAAATGGGGAGTTTGCGGTTGTGCAAATGGACTGTTTGCGGTTGTTTTCGGTGCGTTAAACGGGGAGTTTGGTCTGTCACTGTGAAGCGGGCATAACCCTTACCCTACCTGATCGATACAACATCATACCTGATGTTTTAAAGCACGTTATTCCAAACAATTTAGGAATGTTAGGTGATTTATGCCCTTTATGGATTAAAACCCGACTCTGCGTCAACTACGTAATTTTCCATGGGAGTTTTGCCATGGATCCCCCTCCGGCAGCCCACAGTCCAGGTGTTAGTCCCTTTGAAACTACTTTTCCATCACTATTGTGGCCAGAAAGAGTCCCTGTGGATTTTAAAATTCGCCTGCCTATTGAAGTCTATGGCGGTTCGCTCGGTTCGCCCGTTCGCGAACATTTGCGGAAATTTACGTTCGCGAACGGAAAATTTATGTGATACTGACGCACTGTACCTAGATCGCAATAATGGCGTATGGCCAATTATAAAATACCTCGTCATGGCTAGAGATGAGCGAATTTTTTAAAAATTCGATTCGCCGGTTTGACAAATTTTTCAGGAAAAATTAGGTTCGATCCAAATATATTTGCGGCGAATTACATAAAAAAAACTGCTATTTCCTGGATGCTGAGAACCTTTATAGTGGTGTAGAACACTGTGCCTTGTAGTAAAATGCATAGGGAGTCTGCTTTGGTAGTGAAATAATACTGTGAGTCCATATGACATGCAGATGACAGGCGTCGCTCTTAGAATCACTGCACACTTCACTTATTAGGGCAGTCACGGGGCCAAAACTGACCAAATAACTCAAGTATGAACTCAGCCTTACAGGTCGATGTCAGAGTCAAGAAGAAGTGCACTTCTTTTACACCGTCGCCAGCTGATTCCACATAAATGTCTACAGAACCTGTTCTATTAAACACTTATACAAGTAGAGCCCCCCCCGGACAGAGTGGAGAAGATGTCAGCTGTAAGTTTGTGTTGAAGTCACTAATTTGCCCTTCCTCTGATCCGTTAGAACAATAACCCACAAAAAACTGATCCTGTCTGTGGAGCATACGCCTTCACTCGGTCAGCATTTGCTCACTAATCCATCAGTATTGCTAATGCAAAAAAAAAAAAAAAAACAGGAGTGGATGTAAAACAGAGATGTCATGACATGAATGGAATATTTGCATGTCTTTTGTGTTTTGTACCCACTCCTGCTTTTGACTACCAAATTATAAGCCAATTCTAATGAGACTATATAGGCTTTACAGCTGCTACACAGACAGGATACGTTGTGCATCTAATTTTTCCTTCCTTCTGACAGATCAGAAGAAAGGTCAAATAAATCATGATCTCAGTCAGGCCGAAAGGCAAAATAGTGGACCAGTCATGAAGTAGGGCGGGTGGGAACAGCATGAGAAGCTCACAGTGTGGCCCTATGACATATTGATGAGGTGGAAGCAGCATCAGGATACCACAGAGTGGCAAGGTGACATAGTGTGGATATTGCAGCAGCATCAGGATACCACAGAGTGGCAAGGTGACAGTGTGGAGATGGCAGTAGCAGCATCAGGATACCACAGAGTGGCAAGGTGACATAGTGTGGAGATGGCAGTAGCAGCATCAGGATACCATGGAGCGGCAAGGTTACATAGTGTGGATATGGCAGCAGCATCAGGAGACCACAGAGTGGCAAGGTGACATAGTGTGGAGATGGCAGCAGCATCAGGATACCACAGAGTGGCCAGGTGACATAGTGTGGAAATGGCAGCAGCAGCATCAGGATACCACAGAGTGTGGATATGGCAGAAGCAGGAGGATACCACAGAGTGGCAAGGTGACATAGTGTGGAGATGGCAGCAGCAGCATCAGGATGCCACAGAGTGGCAAGGTGACATAGTGCGGAGACGGCAGAAGCAGCATGAGGAGACCACATAGTGGCATGGTGATGTCGTGTGGATATGGCATCAGCAGCAGCAGAAGGATGCCACAGAGTGGCAAGGTGACATAGTGTGGAGATGGCAGCAGCAGCAGAAGGATACCACAGAGTGGCAAGGTGACATAGTGTGGAGATGGCAGCATTAGGATACCACAGAGTGGCAAGGTTACATAGTGTGGATATGGCAGCAGCAGGAGAATACCACAGATTGCCAAGGTGACATAGTGTGGAGATGGCAGTAGAAGCAGCAGCATCAGGATACCACAGAGTGGCAAGGTGACATAGTGTGGATATGGCAGCAGCAGGAAAATACCACAGATTGTCAAGGTGACATAGTGTGGAGATGGCAGTAGAAGCAGCAGCATCAGGATACCACAGAGTGGCAAGGTGACATAGTGTGGATATGGAAGCAGCTTTAGGATACCAAAGAGTGGCAAGGTGACATAGTGTGGAGATGGCAGCAGCATGAGGATACCGCAGAGTGGCAAGGTGACATAGTGTGGAGATGGCAGTAGCAGAAACAGCATCAGGATACCACAGAGTGGCAAGGTGACATAGTGTGGAGATGGCAGCAGCATGAGGATACCGCAGAGTGGCAAGGTGACATAGTGTGGAGATGGCAGTAGCAGCAGCAGCATCAGAATACCACAGAGGGGCAAAGTGACATATTGTGGATATGGCAGCAGCAGGAGGATACCACAGAGTGGCAAGGTGACATAGTGTGGAGATGGCAGCAGCAGCAGGAGACCACAGAGTGGCAAGGTGACGTAGTGTGGATGTGGCAGCAGCAGCTGTATCAGGAGACCACAAAGTAACCCGGTGACAGAGTGGGGCGGTGGGTGGCAATACCAGTACCTACTGATAAAGGTGGCAGAAAGAAGGAGCACTTGGTATCAGATGTGTGGCATCAGGTGGGTGGCAGTATCGGAGTAGTACCTAAGGCAGGTAGTCAGAAGAAACCGGTGTCTTTTATCAAAGTGTTGGTGTGGCACCATGGATGATCTAGTCTGATGCATCAGGAATTGGTGGTTGGAAATCTTGGCTGATCCATGTCTGATTCATTTTGACAAAGGTCAGTCTCTCCACATTTTGGGTGGACAGGCGAGTTCTCCTTGGGGTAACTATGGCCCCCGCTGCAATAAACAACCGCTCTGATGCCACACTACTAGTCCGGCAGGACAGCTTTTCCAGGGCAAACTTTGTGGCCACAAATCCAGTTTGGCTGCCCAGTAGTCCAGCAGATCTTCAATGTGGGTTGGCAGGGTGCTGTACAAGTATGCCACCATTTGCTGGTTCAGATCCTGCTCCAGATCTACCTGCTGCTGGTGAGTAGTTTCTTCACTATGCGGGTGAAGAAAGCTACTCATCAGCGACTGTAGACTCAGGCTGCTGCTAATGGAGCTGGTACTGCACCTGCCACCCCACCCCTCCACAGCAGCCATGACAGTGGAACATGAGCGCAAATGGCCCCCCCGGTCAGACCTTCGAGAGGATGGACGATGGCGCAGATAGGCAGCGGCCAACTGACTATATAGGATGTCTTTGTAGTAGTTCAGTTTGTCCTCCCTCTCAGTGGGTGTAAAACAGGCCCACATTCTGGACTGGTAGCGAGGGTCCAATAAGGTGGAGAGCCATAAGTCATCCCTCTGCCAAATGGTGACAATTCGACTGTCACTACGCAAGCAAGTGAGCATGAATCGGTAGTGTTGGTTGAGCACCAAAGTGCTTGTGTGCTCTGGTCCTGGAGTAGAACACTTCCCGGTGCTCTGGTGCTCTACAGAGCACCCGAGCACAATGGAAGTCAATGGGAGAACCTGACCATTAAACCAGGCACCCCCTGCTCTGAAGAGGGGAGGGTGTCAGGACTCTAGTTCGGCTTAGGAGTCCCTGCTCTGACTCCATATATAGCTATGTCCATATATGGAATCAGTGCTTGGGGACATGCAATGTATTTAAATCTAATTTAGCCTCTATTTCTGAAAAGTTTCTGACGGAATTCAATGTCACAACCTTCTACAATACAGCCAAGAATCTTAACCACTACACCATAGAGCTGCATGGCCATTTACTTAAAAAAAAATTACTGCATAAGTATTCCTATACAGCAGAAGTCTCAATCTTTTATTTTTTTATTTTTTTTGTAACTGGCAATGCAGCCGTATAGTGTAGTGGTTAAGATTCTGGGCTGTAATTTAAAAGGTTGTGAATTTGAATGCCGTCTTTAACTTTTTAGAAGTAGAGGCTAAATTTAATTTAAATATATATATATATATATATATATATATATATACACTCACCTAAAGAATTATTAGGAACACCTGTTCTATTTCTCATTAATGCAATTATCTAGTCAACCAATCACATGGCAGTTGCTTCAATGCATTTAGGGCTGTGGTCCTGGTCAAGACAATCTCCTGAACTCCAAACTGAATGTCAGAATGGGAAAGAAAGGTGATTTAAGCAATTTTGAGCGTGGCATGGTTGTTGTTGCCAGACGGGCCGGTCTGAGTATTTCACAATCAGCTCAGTTACTGGGATTTTCACGCACAACCATTTCTAGGGTTTACAAAGAATGGTGTGAAAAGGGAAAAACATCCAGTATGCGGCAGTCCTGTGGGCAAAAATGCCTTATGGATGCTAGAGGTCAGAGGAGAATGGGCCGACTGATTCAAGCTGATAGAAGAGCAACGTTGACTGAAATAACCACTCGTTACAACCAAGGTATCCAGCAAAGCATTTGTGAAGCCACAACACGCACAACCTTGAGGCGGATGGGCTACAACAGCAGAAGACCCCACCGGGTACCACTCATCTCCACTACAAATAGTCAAAAGAGGCTACAATTTGCACGAGCTCACCAAAATTGGACTGTTGAAGACTGGAAAAATGTTGCCTGGTCTGATGAGTCTAGATTTCTGTTGAGACATTCAAATGGTAGAGTCCGAATTTGGCGTAATCAGAATGAGAACATGTATCCATCCTCTGATGGCTACTGCCAGCAGGATAATGCACCATGTCACAAAGCTTGAATCATTTCAAATTGGTTTCTTGAACATGACAATGAGTTCACTGTACTAAAATGGCCCCCACAGTCACCAGATCTCAACCCAATAGAGCATCTTTGGGATGTGGTGGAACAGGAGCTTCGTGCCCTGGATGTGCATCCCTCAAATCTCCATCAACTGCAAGATGCTATCCTATCAATATGGGCCAACATATATAACAATATATTATTATATATTTAGAATATATAATATAATATAATATATGTAAATATATTATGACTAAAACATCAGTAGTAGTTTCCCACATATTATGCATTCATATATATCAAAAGTATGATTATATATATATATATATATATATATATATATATATACACTGCTCAAAAAAATAAAGGGAACACAAAAATAACACATCCTAGATCTGAATTAATTAAATATTCTTCTGAAATACTTTGTTCTTTACATAGTTGAATGTGCTGACAACAAAATCACACAAAAAAAAAAATGGAAATCAAATTTTTTAACCCATGGAGGTCTGGATTTGGAGTCACCCTCAAAATTAAAGTGGAAAAACACACTACGGGCTGATCCAACTTTGATGTAATGTCCTTAAAACAAGTCAAAATGAGGCTCAGTAGTGTGTGTGGCCTCCACGTACCTGTATGACCTCCCTACAATGCCTGTGCATGCTCCTGATGAGGTGGCGGACGGTCTCCTGAGGGATCTCCTCCCAGACCTGGACTAAAGCATCTGCCAACTCCTGGACAGTCTGTGGTGCAACGTGTCGTTGGTGGATAGAGCGAGACATGATGTCCCAGATGTGCTCAATTGGATTCAGGTCTGGGGAACGGGCGGGCCAGTCCATAGCATCAATGCCTTCGTCTTGCAGGAACTGCTGACACACTCCAGCCACATGAGGTCTAGCATTGTCTTGCATTAGGAGGAACCCAGGGCCAACCGCACCAGCATATGGTCTCACAAGGGGTCTGAGGATCTCATCTCGGTACCTAATGGCAGTCAGGCTACCTCTGGCGAGCACATGGAGGGCTGTGCGGCCCTCCAAAGAAATGACACCCCACACCATTACTGACCCAATGCCAAACCGGTCATGCTGGAGGATGTTGCAGGCAGCAGAACATTCTCCACGGCGTCTCCAGACTCTGTCACGTCTGTCACATGTGCTCAGTGTGAACCTGCTTTCATCTGTGAAGAGCACAGGGCGGCAGTGGCGAATTTGCCAATCTCGGAGTTTTCTGGCAAATGCCAAACGTCCTGCACGGTGTTGGGCTGTAAGCACAACCCCCACCTGTGGACGTCGGGCCCTCATATCACCCTCATGGAGTCTGTTTCTGACCGTTTGAGCAGACACATGCACATTTGTGGCCTGCTGGAGGTCATTTTGCAGGGCTCTGGCAGTGCTCCTCCTGTTCCTCCTTGCACAAAGGCGGAGGTAGCGGTCCTGCTGCTGGGTTGTTGCCCCCCTACGGCCTCCTCCACATCTCCTGATGTACTGGCCTGTCTCCTGGTAGCGCCTCCATGCTCTGGACACTACGCTGACAGACACAGCAAACCTTCTTGCCACAGCTCGCATTGATGTGCCATCCTGGATAAGCTGCACTACCTGAGCCACTTGTGTGGGTTGTAGACTCCGTCTCATGCTACCACTAGAGTGAAAGCATCGGCAGCATTCAAAAGTGACCAAAACATCAGCCAGGAAGCATAGGAACTGAGAAGTGGTCTGTGTTCACCACCTGCAGAACCACTCCTTTATTGGGGGTGTCTTGCTAATTGCCTATAATTTCCACCTGTTGTCTATCCCATTTGCACATCAGCATGTGAAATTGATTGTCACTCAGTGTTGCTTCCTAAGTGGACAGTTTGATTTCACAGAAGTGTGATTGACTTGGAGTTACATTGTGTTGTTTAAGTGTTCCCTTTATTTTTTTGAGCAGTGTATATTGTGAGGCAGTGACAGGCCTCACGGCTGCTAGGGGAGAGATATGGCAGGAGTTTCCATTTCTTCGCTGTCAATCAGCAGGTCAGAGGTCGCACCAGGTGGAACAATCAGTCTGGGATAAGAGCCCAGTCCAGACTGTTAGGAGGAGGAAGAGTCTGTGTGCAGCAGAGGCCTGGGAAGGCTTTGTACAGGTGGGCTCAGCCGAGCTGGCTGTGGGGACACGGGGCTAGGTGTTAGTCTGAACTTTGGGAGACTCCGCGAGGTCTTGGAATTGACGGTCGCTAGGCAAGAGTCAGGAGGACTTCTGGGCCACAATCCCCCAAAAGGTACTGGACTTTGTTACAGCCTGGAAGTGCTGGATTGTTAGGCTGGGAAAAGCCGCATGTTCTTCCTGTGTGTGAACGGGGCTTTCAGTGAGGTAGGGAGTCCTCATGTTTAGTTAGAGCCCAGCCGGGCAGGTGTCTTATTTGTAATTTGTATTGTTTGTTTTGGTTTTGCTGAGGTGCCAAATAAAAGCAATGTTTGGCCCCTAACCCTGTGGCCGATTAAGATCATTGTGAGAATGAGAGGCGATCCCTTACAATATATACAGGGAGTGCAGAATTATTAGGCAAGTTGTATTTTTGAGGATTAATTTTATTATTGAACAACAACCATGTTCTCAATGAACCCATATAACTCATTAATATCAAAGCTGAATATTTTTGGAAGTAGTTTTAGTTTATTTTTATTTTTAGCTATTTTAGGGGGATATCTGTGTGTGCAGGTGACTATTACTGTGCATAATTATTAGGCAACTTAACAAAAAACAAATATATACCCATTTCAATTATTTATTTTTACCAGTGAAACCAATATAACATCTCAACATTCACAAATATACATTTCTGACATTCAAAAACAAAACAAAAACAAATCAGTGACCAATATAGCCACCTTTCTTTGCAAGGACACTCAAAAGCCTGCCATCCATGGATTCTGTCAGTGTTTTGATCTGTTCACCATCAACATTGCGTGCAGCAGCAACCACAGCCTCCCAGACACTGTTCAGAGAGGTGTACTGTTTTCCCTCCTTGTAAATCTCACATTTGATGATGGACCACAGGTTCTCAATGGGGTTCAGATCAGGTGAACAAGGAGGCCATGTCATTAGATTTTCTTCTTTTTTACCCTTTCTTGCCAGCCACGCTGTGGAGTACTTGGACGCGTGTGATGGAGCATTGTCCTGCATGAAAATCATGTTTTTCTTGAAGGATGCAGACTTTTTCCTGTACCACTGCTTGAAGAAGGTATCTTCCAGAAACTGGCAGTAGGACTGGGAGTTGAGCTTGACTCCATCCTCAACCCGAAAAGGCCCCACAAGCTCATCTTTGATGATACCAGCACAAACCAGTACTGCACCTCCACCTTGCTGGCGTCTGAGTCGGACTGGAGCTCTCTGCCCTTTACCAATCCAGCCACGGGCCCATCCATCTGGCCCATCAAGACTCACTCTCATTTCATCAGTCCATAAAACCTTAGAAAAATCAGTCTTGAGATATTTCTTGGCCCAGTCTTGACGTTTCAGCTTGTGTGTCTTGTTCAGTGGTGGTCGTCTTTCAGCCTTTCTTACCTTGGCCATGTCTCTGAGTATTGCACACCTTGTGCTTTTGGGCACTCCAGTGATGTTGCAGCTCTGAAATATGGCCAAACTGGTGGCAAGTGGCATCTTGGCAGCTGCACGCTTGACTTTTCTCAGTTCATGGGCAGTTATTTTGCGCCTTGGTTTTTCCACACGCTTCTTGCGACCCTGTTGACTATTTTGAATGAAACGCTTGATTGTTCGATGATCACGCTTCAGAAGCTTTGCAATTTTAAGAGTGCTGCATCCCTCTGCAAGATATCTCACTATTTTTGACTTTTCTGAGCCTGTCAAGTCCTTCTTTTGACCCATTTTGCCAAAGGAAAGGAAGTTGCCTAATAATTATGCACACCTGATATAGGGTGTTGATGTCATTAGACCACACCCCTTCTCATTACAGAGATGCACATCACCTAATATGCTTAATTGGTAGTAGGCTTTCGAGCCTATACAGCTTGGCGTAAGACAACATGCATAAAGAGGATGATGTGGTCAAAATACTCATTTGCCTAATAATTCTGCACTCCCTGTAGTGTTCGGGGCTCCGCTTGTGAGCTCCATTTGAAGGGGCTCACAAGCGGCCCCGAATGCATCCGTACTGCCCTAATGCATTCTGAGTGGATGCAGATCCGCTCAGAATGCATCAGTCTGGCAGCGTTCAGCCTCCGTTCCGCTCAGCAAGCGGACACCTGAACGCTGCTTGCAGCGTTCGGGTGTCCGCCTGGCCGTGCGGAGGCAAACGGATCCGTCCAGACTTACAATGTAAGTCAATGGGGACGGATCCGTTTGAATTTGACACTATATGGCTAAATTTTCAAACGGATCCGTCCCCCATTGACTTTCAATGTAAAGTCTGAACGGATCCGTCTGAAGCTACTTTCACACTTAGAATTTTTTCTACAATATAATGCAGACGGATCCGTTCTGAACAGATCCCAAGTCTGCATTATATGAGCGGATCCGTCTGGGCAGACCCCAGACGGATCCGCTCTGAACACTAGTGTGAAAGTAGCCTTAAGGGGACAGTCTGCTATGGAGTTCAGTGTTAAGGGGCAGATTGCTGTAGAGGCCACTGTTAAGGAGACGGGGTGTTGTGCAAATCACTGTTAAAGAGATGGGGTACTGTGGAGGTCACTAATAAAGGGGCGACCGCTGTGGAGGTCACTGTTAAAGGGGCGGTCTGCTGTGGAGGTCACTGTTAAGGGGGCAGGATGCTGTGGAAGTCACTGTTAAAAGGGCGGGTGCTGTGGAGGTCTCTGTTAAGGCAGCAGGGAACAGTGGAATTCACAGTTAAGGTGAAGGTCCGCTATTGAGGTCAGTGTTAACGGGCGGTGGGCTGTAGAGGTCACTGTTAAGGGGGCAGGATGTTGTGAAGGTCACATTTTAAGGGAACGGAGCTCTGTGGAGGTCACTGTTAAGGGGGTGGGTTATTGTGGAAATCACTGTTAATGAGACGGGGTACTGTGGAGGTCACTAATAAAGGGGCGGCCACTGTGGTGGTCACTGTTAAAGGGGAGGGCACTGTGGATGTTACTATTAAGGGGGCAGGCCGCTGTGGAGGTCACTGTTAATAGGGTGGGGTACTGTAGATGTCATTGTTATAGTGGATACTACCGTATATATTTTAATAACACACACAAACATTAAATGAAATAGATGAAATATACCCGTGCGAAGCAGGGTCCTTCTGCTAGTATAATCATATAATAACAATAGAAATAATAGAGGCCTTTCTATTTTTAGAATAGTGTGATTATATTATTAAATGATTATAAAGAAACCAGTAATATTTATTAGCTTTTTAAGCCTAAAAACATTATTCTCAATATGATAAGTGTATAGACTTTTATCATGGGTTAAATGTGGAAGAAGAAAATATCTGAAGAAAAAAACCTGAAAGTCTCTCCCAGGATTCAAACCTGTGATCTCTACATGCAAAGCTGAACTCTTATCACCAAGCTATAGCATTACAACATAAAGATGTGTGTTTTTCTATGGTTTTAAGCTTACATATATTAATAGTTTCTTTATAAACATATATTGTGATTGTGAATAAAGCAGTAACATATATATTAGCTTTCTGTGGTGAAGCTATAGTACATAGAGTTATGACACAGCTCTACCTACCATGCTGATGTCTAGCCCTGTCAATCAAGGGGAGGGGGAGTGTGCAGAACACAGGGGGTGTTACAAAACAGTGCTCAAAGGATTCAACTCCGCCTCCTGGTGCTCAAACTTTCATTTGCGTATGAATAAAAACACAAATTTCTCTGCAGCTATTTAACATATAGACAAAAGGTATTGTTTTAATCAGCATGATGAGCCCTACCAGCCAGTATGTGTCACGGCTGTGACTGATCCAGACAGGTCTGGGAGGAGAAGGTCGCAGCGACTTGCTACTCGCGATAGCTTGTGAGTTTGCTCCGTGGTTCAGGGTATGTCATCCGGGTTTTGCCTTGTGAACCTTTTTGTCCTGACTGGGAGTTTGTAGGCATCCTTCTCAGGTGAGTCTTGTCTGCCACTCCCAGCTACTATATTAGTTTCAGTTTCACTTGCAGTCATTGCCAGATATAGTCCTTACTTCCAGTGCTATTCTGACCTTTGAAGGAGATCGTTTGACGGTGTTGCTGTGGAGCTCTTGCCCAGCGTGGACTGTCGTGTTTGGGATCGCCTTCTCTGCTCGTGACTGGACAGTCTATCTCTGCTGTAGATAGTTTGTTTGTTTGTTGCTGTCTTCCCCTGTTGTTCTCCTAGACGTGAGTGATGGTGACTAGTGCTCCCATCGGCCTTTCCCCAGTCTAGTCTTGTTAGGGTGAGTGAGGGTTTAGGCATCCTGCTCGCCGCACGGGTTCACACCCCGTCTAGGGTATCAGGGCAGACAGGTGCCAGCTTAGGGTTAGTCAGGGGTGGCCATTCTATTTCCCATCCGTAGAATAGGGTCCCCCTTCCCCTCCGTCTGGTGCGACACGACTGCTGCTGGGATAGCGGTCATGACAGTATGACTGAGTTAGTAGGGTTGATCCTGGTGACAGAGCCACTTTAAGCTGTTCTGTCACAAAGGGTTAACTGTCTAGCTGTCTGAATGGTACTTTCACTTTGAGCCAGTCATCTAATAAAACCTTATCTCTAAATTACTAAAAGGTCATAAACACTTTTTTTTTATCTTATAAGTATTGAGCTATAATTAGTTTTTAGGAGGTTAGAGATCAGAGATGAGGAGTTTTCATCTGAGCTGCCTGATGGAAAACTGTAAAAATGCAGAGCCTGCTAAAGAGGCAGAAAATTGTTAATAAAGGACAATCGCAAAAAAGATTTTTAGCTTAACCTCCTTACAGTCACGTTAAAATTAGAAAAATCTTTACACAATTTAGAGGACACTGTTTCATTTTTAAATCCTTAGTGATATAACAAATTTTAGCCTGAAGGACTACGAATATTTTTCCCCTTTGTGTTCTAGCAATCATAACTTTTTTTTTTTTATACTTTTTTTTTTGCAGGATTAGTTGTAGTTTTTTCAAGAACCATTTTGGGGGGTGTATATATAGTGTAGTAAATACATTTTAATATTTAATTTTTAGGTGGAAAGATTAAAAAACAGCAATATTTACATTATTTATTTACGGTGCTCACTGTGTGGTATAAATAACATAACTTTATGTATGTTGGTCACTACCGTGATGACAATACCACATTTCTATATATTTTTTTTACTATTTTTTCTTTCCTTCTGCAGCCTGTCAGCTCTGCTTCTGCTCCCCCTCCCCCTCCAGACTGAAGTTAAGTACTTTTCCCACAGCCCAAGCTTAGCTCGGGCAAAACAGTTAGGTGGTTAAAATGAGTGCAATGCAATAATAAAAATAAAATTTCCCCCAAAGGTGTACATAGCATTTAAAGGTATATTCTAGTTACCATAAATATAACTTATGTTTTAGACTAATTCATCATTAATAATTACCTAATATAATGTAAATTTCACATATTTACCGTTCAGTAGTTATAAAACTAGTTTTCTTCCTCTGCTACCCACTGTGTTTCCTCATAAATTACCATGGCCTGTAGATCTGAGCCTTTGTTAGGTCGAGCATGCTCAGTGTATTGCTATCAATTCTCTAGTTAAATGTCTTATGAAACAAAGGGAGTGTTAGTGAGTTGGTGATTACTGAGTAGAGAAGGCGTGACTGGACTGTATATCATACTACAAGAGAATTTAGACTAGAACCTTCAGAATCACAGGTGTATATCCATGAAGCAAGCATGATTATAAAAAATAAAATGGCTGCACACCATTATACATACAAACAATAAAGCTAAGAAATGCGGGTCATTCTAAATAAAAGTGGTACAATACCGACTATAAATGAGTTAATGAAAGCTCTTAGCGCACATATTTGCTCAAACATGTGTCGGGCCCATCTACCAGGCGTCAAGGTGGCTTCCGCAGATGGGTCCCTAACACTAAATATACTGCCTCTCTTTGGATTTACTTAAGCCTACAATATTCAGGGCAGTGTAGAGACCAGCTACATACGTACTCTGCTCAGAAGTCCCAGGTTGATGGGCGTGTTCACTCTAAAAGAGGCGCTACCCTCAATATATACTACAAGTGAATTTAGACTAGAACCTTCAGAATCACAGGTGCATATCCATGAAGCAAGCATGATTATAAAAAATAAAAAATGAAATGGCTGCACATTATACATACAAACAATAGAGCTAAGAAATGGGGGTTATTCTAAAAAAAAGTGGTACAATACCGACTATAAATGAGTTAATGGAAGCTCTTAGCACACATATTTGATCAAATGTGTGTCGGGCCCATCTACCAGCCAAACAAAACTCAATATTTATTGCCCTGATGCTGTAGTTTGCAGAAACACCCCATATGTGGTCGTAAACTACTATACAGGCACACGGTAGGGTGTAGAGGGAAAGGAGCGCCGTGTGGTTTTTGGAAGGCAGATTTTGCTGGACTGGTTTATTTACACCATGTCTCATTTGAAGCCCCCCGATGCACCCCTAGAGTAGAAATTCCTTAAAAGTGACCCCATCTAAGAAACTACACCGCTTAAGGTATTCAAAACAGATTTTACAAACTTTGTTAATCCTTTAGGTGTTCCACAAGAGTTATTGGCGAATGGAGATGAAATTTCAGAATACCATCGGATTTGAGTTAGATCGTGAAAACTCAGATCCGACAGTATATTCTAACACAGAGGCGTTCCCATAGTGATGGGGACGCTTCAAGTTAGAATATACTAAGAACTGTGTACATAACTGCCCCCTGCTGCATGGCAGCACCTGATCTCTTACAAGGGGCTGTGATCCGCACAATTAACCCCTCAGGTGCCGCACCTGAGGGGTTAATTGTGCATATCATAGCCCCTGTAAGAGATCAGGTGCTGCCAGGCAGCAGGGGCCAGACCCCCCTCCCTCCCCAGTTTTAAATTCATTGATGGCCAGTGTGGCCCCCCCTTCCTCCCCAGTATTAAATTCATTGGTGGCCAGTGCGGCCCCCCTCCCTCTCCAGTATTAAATTTATTGGTGGCCAGTGAGGCCCCCCTCCCTCCTTCCCCTGTATTAAATTCATTGGTGGCCAGTGCGGTCTCCCCTCTCCCCCCCTTCCTTAATTAAAATCACCACCCCCCCCATCATTGGTGGCAGCGGAGAGTTCCGATCGGAGCCCCAGTTTAATCGCTGGGGCTCCAATCGGTTACCATGGCAGCCAAGACGCTACTGCAGCCAAGACGCTACCGCATTGCTTATAGCACAGACCTGTCACTTACCAGTAGGAGGAGCGCCCGGCCGGTCACAGACAGTGCAGGTAAGTATAATGCTTCTAAAATTGCTAAGTAACCATGGCAGCCAGGACTGCAGTAGCGTCTTGGCTGCCATGGTAACCAATCGGAGCCCCAGCGATTAAACTGGGACTCCGATCGGAACTCTCCGCTGCCACCAATGATTGGGGGGGGGATTTTAAATAGGGGGGATAGGGGAGGCCGCACTGGCCACCAATGAATTTAATACTGGGGAAGGAGGGGGGCCGCACTGGCCACCAATGAATTTAAAGCTGGGGAGGCAGGGGGGTTCGGCCCCTGCTGCCTGGCAGCACCTGATCTCTTACAGGGGGCTATGATATGCACAATTATCCACACAGATCTTTCACTTACCAGTAGGAGGAGTGCCCGGCCGGTCACAGACAGCGCAGGTAAGTATAATGCTTCTAAAATTGCTAAGTAACCATGGCAGCCAGGACTGCAGTAGCGTCTTGGCTGCCATGGTAACCGATTGGAGCCCCAGCGATTAAACTGGGGCTCCGATTGGAACTCTCCGCTGCCACCAATGATGGGGGGGGGGTGATTTTAATTAGGGAAGGGGGGGGAGAGGGGAGACCGCACTGGCTACCAATGAATTTAATACAGGGGAGGGAGGGGGGGCCTCACTGGCCACCAATAAATTTAATACTGGGGAGGGAGGGGGGCCGCACTGGCCACCAATGAATTTAATATTGGGGAGGAAGGGGGGGCTGCACTGGCCACCAATGAATTTAAAACTGGGGAGGGAGGGGGGTCTGGCCCCTGCTGCCTGGCAGCACCTGATCTCTTACAGGGGGCTATGATATGCACAATTAACCCCTCAGGTGCGGCACCTGAGGGGTTAATTGTGCGGATCACAGCCCCCTGTAAGAGATCAGGTGCTGCCAGGCAGCAGGGGGCAGTTATGTCCACAGTTCTTAGTATATTCTAGCTTGAAGCGTCCCCATCACCATGGGAACGCCTCTGTGTTAGAATATACTGTCGGATCTGAGTTTTCACAATGTGAAGACTCAGATCTGAAAAAGCTGTTTATGCAGACGGATCTGTTCTGAACGGATGCAAGCGTTTGCATTATAGGTGCGGATCCGTCTGTGCAGATACCAGACGGATCCGCTCCAAACGCAAGTGTGAAAGTAGCCTTAGATCATGTGCTATTTTTATATAGCAGGTTCTTGCGGACTCAGCCATACCTAATATGTATACCTTTTTTTTTTTTTTTTTTAGGATTTACACAATTATATCATTTTTGAAACATAAAATAAAACATGTTTTAGTGTCTCCATAGTCTGAGAGCCATAGTTTTTTTTTTTTTTTGGGGGGCGATTATCTTATGTAGGGTATAATTTTTTGCGGAATGAGGTGACGGTTAGATTGGCAACATGGTGGGCATATGCCTTTTTGATCGCTTGGTGTTGCACTTTTAGTGATGTAAGGTGACAAAACAAATTGTTTTTTTAGCACAGTTTTTATTAAAAAAATTTTGACAGTGTTCACCTGAGGGGTTACGTCATATGATATTTTTATAGAGCCGGTCGTTACGGACGTGGCGATACCTAATATCTATACTTTTTTTTATTTTTTTAAGTTTTTCACAATATCATTTTTTAAACAAAAAAAAATAAATTTTTAGTGTCTCCCTAGTCTGAGAATCATAGTTTTTTCAGTTTTTGGGCGATTGTCTTAGGTAGGGTATAATTTTTGTGGGATGAGATGACGGTTAGATTGGCACTATTTTGGGGGGCATACACCTTTTTGATCACTTGCTATTACACTTTTTGTGATGTAAGGTGACAAAAAAAACTTTTTTGACACCTTTTTTTTTTTTCCGGTGTTCACTTCAGGGTTTAGGTCATGTGGTATTTTTATAGAGCAGGTTCTTACAGATACGGCCATACCTAATATGTATACTTTTTTTTAATTTATTTTTTACGTTTAACATACAGTTGCAAGAAAAAGTATGTGAACCCTTTGGAATGATATGGATTTCTGCACAAATTGGTCATAAAATGTGATCTGATCTTCATCTAAGTCACAACAATAGACAATCACAGTCTACTTAAACTAATAACACGCAAAGAATTAAATGTTACCATGTTTTTATTGAACACATCATGTAAACATTCACAGTGCAGGTGGGAAAAGTATGTGAACCCTTGGATTTAATAACTGGTTGAACCTCCATTGGCAGCAATAACTTCAACCAAACGTTTCCTGTAGTTGCAGATCAGACGTGCACAACGGTCAGGAGTAATTCTTGACCATTCCTCTTTACAGAACTGTTCCGCAATATTCTTGGGATGTCTGGTGTGAATCGTTTTCTTGAGGTCATGCCACAGCATCTCAATCAGGTTGAGGTCAGGACTCTGACTGGGCCACTCCAGAAGGCGTATTTTCTTCTGTTTAAGCCATTCTGTTGTTGATTTACTTCTATGCTTTGGGTCGTTGTCCTGTTGCAACACCCATCTTCTGTTGAGCTTCAGCTGGTGGACAGATGGCCTAAATTCTTCTGCAAAATGTCTTGATAAACTTGGGAATTCATTTTTTCTTCGATGATAGCAATCCGTACAGGCCCTGACACAGCAAAGCAGCCCCAAACCATGATGCCCCCACAACCATACTTCACAGTTGGGATGAGGTTTTGATGTTGGTGTGCTGTGCCTCTTTTTCTCCACACTTAGGGCCAGATTTATCATGACTCTGACAGCTCACTCCACTTTCACATATGGCTAAAGTCAGTTTTAGCCAAGTCAGATTTATGATCGGCCCTTTAAGACTGTAATAAATGTGGTTTGACGGTAGCAGTTTATCCGTCAGTAAGCAGCTTTACAAAAGTCGCACATCTTTACGAAAAAGTCGCACGTTTTTATGAAAAAGTCGCATGTTCTATTTAAAATGTCTCATAAGATAAGCATGGTCCTCACTGGAGTGAAATTGCGACTTTTTTGCAACTTTTTTGCGACTTTTTTAATAATCCCAATAGTAAATCTGTCTAGAGATTCATTTACATAAAAAAACACGCCCACTTTCAGAAAACTGGCGAGCATAGTGCAGAGCAGAAAAAAGTCGCAAATTTGTGCGCAGTTTTAGCGTTTGGGACTTTTTCACTCCATTATTCTGACCTGAGCTAATGATAAATCTGGCCCATAGTGTTGTGTGTTTCTTCCAAACAACTCAACTTTGGTTTCATCTGTCCACAGAACATTTTGCCAGTACTGCTGTGGAACATCCAGGTGCTCTTGTGCAAACTGTAAATGTGCAGCAATGTTTTTTTGGACAGCAGTGGCTTCCTCTGTTGTATCCTCCCATGAAATCCATTCTTGTTTAGTGTTTTACGTATCGAAGATTCACTAACAGGGATGTTAACATATTCCAGAGACTTTTGTAAGTATTTAGCTGACACTCTAGGATTCTTCTTCACCTCATTGAGCAGTCTGCGCTGTGCTCTTGCAGTCATCTTTACAGAACGGCCACTCCTAGGGAGAGTAGCAGCAGTGCAGAACTTTCTCCATTTATAGACAATTTGTCTTACCGTGGACTGATGAACAGCAAGGCTTTTGGAGATACTTTTATAACCCTTTCCAGCTTTATGCAAGTCAACAATTCTTAATCGTAGGTCTTTTGAGAGCTCTTTTGTGCGAGGCATTATTCACATCAGGCAATGCTTCTTGTGAAAAGCAAACCCAGAACTGGTGTGTGTTTTTTATAGGGCAGGGCAGCTTTAACAAACACCTCCAATCTCATCTCATTGATTGGACTCCAGTTGGCTGACACCTCACTCCAATTAGCTCTTGGAGATGTCATTAGTCTAGGGGTTCACATACTTTTTCCACCTGCACTGTGAATGTTTACATGGTGTGTTCAATAAAAACATGATAACATTTAATTCTTTGTGTGTTATTAGTTTAAGCAGACTGTGATTGTCTATTGTTGTGACTTAGATGAAGATCAGATCACATTTTATGACCTATTTGTGCAGAAATCCATATCATTCCAAAGGGTTCACATACTTTTTCTTGCAATTGTAAAAAAGCATTTTTGAAGCAAAAAAATCATGTTTTAGTCTGAGAGCCATATATTTTTTTTTTTTTGGGCCATTGTCTCATGTAGGGGCTCATTTTTTGCGGGATGAGGTGACGATTTGATTGGTACTATTTTGGCATACACACGACTTTTTTGATCTCTTTTGATTCCTTTTTTGGGAAGTAAGGTGGGCAAAATTTAAATTTTATCATAGTTTTAATATATATATATATTTTTATGGTGTTCACCATGCGGGGAAAGTAACATGACCGTTTTATAGATCAGGTCGTTATGGACACGGTGATATTAAACATGTGTAGGGAATTGATTTATTTATTTTTTAATCAGTGATAAATGTGTTTTTTTATTTTAACTTTTTTTCACTTTTAAAATTTTTTTTTTTTACCCAGACCCACTTGGTTCTTGAAGATCCAGTGGGTCTGATGTTTGTATAATACAATACAGTACACTATATAGTGTACTGTACTGTATTTTCACTTTACTTAGTCTGATCAGACTTCTACCTTTAGCAGAAGTCTGATCTGCACCATGGACAGCCGGAAGCCTGTGAAGGCGTCCAGTTGCCATGGTAACCATCACTCGCTGCCACAATAGAGCAGCGAGTGATGGGGAGGGAGGGGGAACCCTCTCCCTCTGTGATCCCGACAAGAATCGTGGGCTAAAAAGGCACAGCACCCCCCGATGGGAAAGGGAGGGAGCTCCCTCCCTGTTAACCTCTTCCATACAGCGGTCTTTACGGACCGCGGCATGGAAGGGGTTAAACGGCTGACATCTGTGTGATGATGTCAGCCGTTTCAAACAGAGTGTCAGCAATGTGCTGACACTCTGCTTGCTAACCGATCGGCCATCCTAAAAATAAGAGGGAGGGCGGGCGGATGATCGCGCTCTCGCCCTCCCGACCTGCCGCTCGCACTGCCGCACCGCCCACAACCCCTCTCGCTGTGCCTGCCGGCACATTACAAAGAGGGCTGCAGGGGGGTAAACATTAAAAAAAGGCAGACCGCGGGGATCAGAAACTTCCGAAAGCGCAGCAAACCGCAGGTTTGAATTGACCTGCGGTTTGCTGCGATCGCCGACACAAGGGGGTCACAGGACCCCCCTGGGCATTGTACCAAGGTGCCTGCTTAATGATTTAAGCAGGCACCTTGTTCTGATCAACGCTCGCCGCGCAGCGTTGATCGAAAATACACAGGCCGTACAGGTACGCCCTGTGCAGGGCCGGCGCCACCAGTAAGGCGACCTAGGCAGTCACCTAGGGCGCCATTTAGCAGGGGGAGCCCGTTGCGGTTTAAAAAAAAACAAAAAAAAACGTTGGTTATGTAAGTTCCTGTAAGCCCTGTGTCCGTAACAGGTTAACAGAATACCCCTTTAAGGGTACAGCCACACTGGTTAGGACACAACATGATCAAATTCATTTCTCAGCCACAAAGAACCACAGCACAACCACAGCATGTCTGCACCTTTAGGGTACGGCCACATGGTCAGCTTTCTGCATTCAGTTTTGGAAGCTAGAATCAGAAGTGGATCATAAAAGGAGATAAAGTATAAAGGACAAATAAGACTTCTCTTCTTTTTTGGTTTTGGCTTCCAAAACTGCATGCAGAAACCTGACCATGTTGCCATTCTCTTATCATTTTTGGTGACACATTTCCTTTAATCTGCCAGTTGAAACCAGATAGTGACATGTCTCCTTTTTATCTAATCTGTTTTTATTTTCTGATTGCAGATTTTTTCACTCCTGAACACTATTATGGGGGTGGCCATCTTGCCTGAGTTGTTCTTAAAGGGAACCTGTCACCTCCTAAATGTATGTAAACCCGCCAGCAGTACTTCAGGGTAGCCTACAGTTTGATACTAATCATAATTTTCATCCTGCAGTCCGATGCTGCATAACATGAGAAAACGTTCTTTTATCCTCCGTCCGCCCTAATTTGCATGTCAGCTTGGAGTCAAAGCGGCAGCGGCCTCCTTGCTTCAAGTCAAGGTAACCACGCCCCCTCTTGCCTTTGGGTGATAGCCCGCAATTCGGCTTCGCTTTCCGAAGTCTCGCGCATGTGCGGTGCCCTCTGTTTTACTGCGCGATCCCATGTCAGCGCAGACGGAGGATATAAGATTGTTTTCTGACCTTATGCAGCATCGGACTGCAGGATTAAAAGTATGATTAGTGGCACACTGCGGGCTACCCTGAGGTACAGCTGGCGGGTTTACATGCATTAGGAGGTGACAGGTTCCCTTTAACAGCATTTACGTAGCTTTAAAAAAATTGCTTTACGGCAGCCCCATGGGCCATAGACACAATGGTCAGGAGGGGACCTCATTGCCTTCTATGAGGGAGTCTTCCAGACATGCTCTGTGACCTGTGCAGAGGGCATTGCACAAGGAGTGAATAAATAAGCTTTCACAATTTGAATAACTACATGCATTCCCCATTGATTAACAATTCTGGAACATCTATTCTTATGGTGGTATGTTGTGCCGTTTCATTATTATTTCTACTAGAAGTTATGAATCAATTGCTATTAGCACCTTCACAGACTCACTCTATCCAATCAGTGTTGCCATTTTGATAATAATAAAGGAATGGCTTAACATACAGCATAAGAATAGATGCTCCAGAATTGTTAGTACATGGGGAATGCATGAAGCTATTAAAACAGACATGTCAGGAGCGGTGAAAGGTCCTCTTTAAGTATCTGAAGAGTGAGTAAAATATTAGGTATCGAAATAAAACCATTTGAACAGGGGCTCGTCTGATCCAAAGGAGAGAAATGCTCAGATAGGTCACACAAGACTGGGTGCTTCAAAAAAAACTCTCACATGGACTATCACAAAACAATACCATTAAAGGGGAATTCTATTATAACAAGTTATCCCCTATCCCCATGATAGGGAATAACTATGATCACGAAATGGATGGAGCAGCCACTCAGAAATGCGCCATGCAGCTCCAGTCATTTCTATGGCAGCTCCAGATATAATCGAGCGCAGTACTCAGCTAGCATCAGTGTTCCCAAAGAAAAAAATGTAATGGTGGCAAGCATTTCTCACAAGCTGCTCTGTCCATTTCAGGTAGCACAAATCATATAGGGACACTATTCTTGTCATCAGTGGGGGTCCCAGCGGTAGGACCGTCACCAATCTGATAGTTAGGATAGTTAGGAACACCCCTTTAAGGGTACTTGCACATGGGAGCATATTTGCAAACACAGATTTTCAAATGAATTTCTCTGCGTTTCTGCACCAAATCCACACCAAAATCTGCATGTGTTACTTGTGGATTTTGTTGCATAATTTGTTGTGGCTTTTGATTCGGCTTGCAAAGGGAGAAATCTGCACCACATATCCATAGAAACAATTCACATGCTGTGGATTTGAAAAGCCGCACAGCAGATCAATTTTCCACATGGAAAATATACGTAAAGTGTACATGAGATTTGTCAAATATGCAACGTGTGCAGGTAGCCTAAAGCCACCTGGCTAATATTGTGTTACTGAACACCTTTACTGAAACATGTTACCAATAAAGATTCTGTCTAGTTATTCTGGATTGCCTAGATTTCTTTTTTGCCTGCAGTTCCCGTGCATTTGTCAATTTTTTCAGTATTACGTTTAAAGTGTGGAAAGGTTTATTATGCTTCTGAAATAAGCCACTGTTATAAGGTAATACTGTTGCTGTGAAAGGGGTCTGCGATAGAGTTGAGCGAACCTTTTGAGATTCAGTTTGTTTCAGGTTCGCCAAATTTTTCAACATGTTTGGTTCAGGTCCGAATCCATTCTACCTGAACTGAAATTTTTACCATATTTGTTTTTTATTTTAGTGTATATAGAAAGACTGAGCACTCACCAGCTGGACCAATTGAAGACCAAATAACAAGTGTATATATTATATAACAATATAATTTATTAATAGAATATTTATAAATAGCCCTAAAACTATAGTACAATAAAACAATGGCAATAAGAGATCAGAGTAATAACTGAAGGACACAATTGAATATATAATATGCACCTATAATGCAGTGAAATAGACAATGCTAAAAAAAAAAAAAAAAAAAGTAAAAAGGGCAAATATATAACCAAATATAAAACCAGGTGTATAGGTGGTTAGAATATTCGATGGATATTCGATAGTTGTTCGATAAACCACTAATAGATCCAATAGAGAAATACGCCAGGTATAATGTCCGATAATTAAAACGGATAAATGTCCCTGTGTTTGAAAGATTCAGTTCGCTTATACAGGATAAGAGAAAATGAGCATATAGTCAATGGAAAAGATACACCTGTTATTAGCCGTCTGATATAAGTGTAGCCGTGGCGTCCCACAAAGCTCGCTATGTCAGATTAGGCAATACCTGGGTCTAGTCGCTTGCTTAAAGTGATTCGGATGATCATGTAGCTCTCAGCATGAGAGATCTCCTGGTAGTATTCACCAAAGCTGCAAGCCTGGACCTGGTCAGTGGTTAACAAGGTGTTTTCCTCCGTATTAACAAGAAGTCGCTGCTCCGGCAAAGTTAAAGTCCAATTGTCGGGATGTTGGGGTCTCGTAAATGTTCATCAGCTGATGTCCGAGGTATGCAGAAACCAAACGCGTTTCGGGGTCCTTTCCTGGCCCCTTCCTCAGTGGTAGTCTGTAAGGGGGGTTTGATCCTCCTTTTATACCCAACATCCCTTAAGATGAGATGGAACAAAAGTGTGGTTTTGGATCCGGTCATACAGAAACTCTGGCATGGAGCAATCTGAATAATTATTCTTTTTATAGAGAGAGATGTTTTACAATGTTGCGCTAACAATTAATTTTAGCGATCCCATTGTCTGGCGTTTCTCAAGCTTATTCTGCAGTAATTTTCATATGCGTTATCAGTACGGTTTTATAATTTATAAAACGCAGGTGCGATTCTTTCAATGCATATGCGTTTTATTGTCCTTTATAAATAGGTGCAAATTATGTTAATTTTCATTGGTTTTATATCCTAAAATACAATATGTTACTGGAAATAGAATAAAAATAAGGATAAAAATAGATATATGTAAAAAATATATAAAAACAATTATAGTATACATTTTTATTATTATGAGAAATATAAAATTATTCAATATTCAATAGATTAAAAATAAAAATGTGTATATCATTACTTCTAAAAATACATATATATAGGCACAGAGTATATCAGGTTCGGTCAATTCTATGTTATATAATATCAAAAACAATCTAAAGAGGGTCTGATAATATGACAATATTTAACAAGACTAATATAGACTATCTTAAAACTATATTAAAACTGTATTCGTTATTTATCATTTATTTATATATTTCTTTCTGGCTTGATTGTAGAGTCATTGGAGAGGAGGATATAGGAGTAGTGGCCGCCCACCCAAGGAGGACCAGAGTGGGTATTAAATCCACCTCTGGGCCACATCGGGAGGGGGGCCGCCACCCCCACGGGAGTACATTATAAGAAGCCGAAAAGTTCAGATTCGGCATTCAGGCCCATGGGTATAATTGAATCAAAATTAAATATAAATCGTGTCTCAACACGAGACATATGTTTGATGTTGTCTCCTCCTCTCCAGTGAGGTCTAACTTTTTCAATAGCAGCAAAGGAAAGACAATCTGGATTTTGGTCATGGTGCAATTTAAAATGTCTCGACACCGTATGTTTATCCGATCCACCCCTGATTTTGTAAAAGTGTTCAGAAATTCTTTCTTTTAAGGTTCTTTTTGTGCGTCCTATATATTGTTTGTTGCACGGGCATTGAAGAATATAAATCACATTTTTACTGTTACATGTTAAAAAATCCTGTATTTCATGTTTAAAACCATTAGAGGTGGATGTGACATTTATTGTTTTCTTATTGAAACGTGTCTTTTTACAGTTTGGGCAGATATTACATCTGAAAAAACCTTTCAGATGTAACCATCCGTGTAACGATGGATCCGAAATAGGGATGCTAGATTTTACCGTGGGGGCGATTTTTAAACCCAAATTTGGGGCCCTCGTGTAAATTATAGTTGGTTTACTTGGTAGTAATGCTCCAATTGTTTTGTCTTTCTGAATAAAATGCCAGTGTTTGTTTAAAATTTTTTCAATTCGTTTATGCTGTGTGTTAAAAGGAAGAATTATATTTGTACGTTCTAGTCCTGGCATTTTTTCTTGTTCTGTCAGGTTTTCCATGTCCTTAGGGGTTTTATCAAAAAAGGACTGTCTATCTAATCTTTTAATTTTGTTTAATGATTCTTCAATACATTTCATGGGGTACTTTTTATCTAAAAATTGTGATTTTAGGATTTCTGCTTCTTGTTCGAAAATTTCATTCTGAGTGCAGTTCCTCTTCAGACGTCTGAATTGGCTGCTTGGGATGTTAAGCAGCCATCTAGGTAAATGACAGCTTGAATACAGAATAAAACTATTTCTAGCTGTAGGTTTTTGGTATGTAGAACATAATAATTTATCCTGTTCGACTTTAATATTGAGATCCAAAAATTCTAGATGTGTCTTACTAATGTTGGAGGAGAAGCGAAGGTTCCATTCATTTATGTTAATTTGATCCAGAAAGGAAATTAATGTGGTTTCAGTTCCCACATTAATTTCCTTTCTGGATCAAATTAACATAAATGAATGGAACCTTCGCTTCTCCTCCAACATTAGTAAGACACATCTAGAATTTTTGGATCTCAATATTAAAGTCGAACAGGATAAATTATTATGTTCTACATACCAAAAACCTACAGCTAGAAATAGTTTTATTCTGTATTCAAGCTGTCATTTACCTAGATGGCTGCTTAACATCCCAAGCAGCCAATTCAGACGTCTGAAGAGGAACTGCACTCAGAATGAAATTTTCGAACAAGAAGCAGAAATCCTAAAATCACAATTTTTAGATAAAAAGTACCCCATGAAATGTATTGAAGAATCATTAAACAAAATTAAAAGATTAGATAGACAGTCCTTTTTTGATAAAACCCCTAAGGACATGGAAAACCTGACAGAACAAGAAAAAATGCCAGGACTAGAACGTACAAATATAATTCTTCCTTTTAACACACAGCATAAACGAATTGAAAAAATTTTAAACAAACACTGGCATTTTATTCAGAAAGACAAAACAATTGGAGCATTACTACCAAGTAAACCAACTATAATTTACACGAGGGCCCCAAATTTGGGTTTAAAAATCGCCCCCACGGTAAAATCTAGCATCCCTATTTCGGATCCATCGTTACACGGATGGTTACATCTGAAAGGTTTTTTCAGATGTAATATCTGCCCAAACTGTAAAAAGACACGTTTCAATAAGAAAACAATAAATGTCACATCCACCTCTAATGGTTTTAAACATGAAATACAGGATTTTTTAACATGTAACAGTAAAAATGTGATTTATATTCTTCAATGCCCGTGCAACAAACAATATATAGGACGCACAAAAAGAACCTTAAAAGAAAGAATTTCTGAACACTTTTACAAAATCAGGGGTGGATCGGATAAACATACGGTGTCGAGACATTTTAAATTGCACCATGACCAAAATCCAGATTGTCTTTCCTTTGCTGCTATTGAAAAAGTTAGACCTCACTGGAGAGGAGGAGACAACATCAAACATATGTCTCGTGTTGAGACACGATTTATATTTAATTTTGATTCAATTATACCCATGGGCCTGAATGCCGAATCTGAACTTTTCGGCTTCTTATAATGTACTCCCGTGGGGGTGGCGGCCCCCCTCCCGATGTGGCCCAGAGGTGGATTTAATACCCACTCTGGTCCTCCTTGGGTGGGCGGCCACTACTCCTATATCCTCCTCTCCAATGACTCTACAATCAAGCCAGAAAGAAATATATAAATAAATGATAAATAACGAATACAGTTTTAATATAGTTTTAAGATAGTCTATATTAGTCTTGTTAAATATTGTCATATTATCAGACCCTCTTTAGATTGTTTTTGATATTATATAACATAGAATTGACCGAACCTGATATACTCTGTGCCTATATATATGTATTTTTAGAAGTAATGATATACACATTTTTATTTTTAATCTATTGAATATTGAATAATTTTATATTTCTCATAATAATAAAAATGTATACTATAATTGTTTTTATATATTTTTTACATATATCTATTTTTATCCTTATTTTTATTCTATTTCCAGTAACATATTGTATTTTAGGATATAAAACCAATGAAAATTAACATAATTTGCACCTATTTATAAAGGACAATAAAACGCATATGCATTGAAAGAATCGCACCTGCGTTTTATAAATTATAAAACCGTACTGATAACGCATATGAAAATTACTGCAGAATAAGCTTGAGAAACGCCAGACAATGGGATCGCTAAAATTAATTGTTAGCGCAACATTGTAAAACATCTCTCTCTATAAAAAGAATAATTATTCAGATTGCTCCATGCCAGAGTTTCTGTATGACCGGATCCAAAACCACACTTTTGTTCCATCTCATCTTAAGGGATGTTGGGTATAAAAGGAGGATCAAACCCCCCTTACAGACTACCACTGAGGAAGGGGCCAGGAAAGGACCCCGAAACGCGTTTGGTTTCTGCATACCTCGGACATCAGCTGATGAACATTTACGAGACCCCAACATCCCGACAATTGGACTTTAACTTTGCCGGAGCAGCGACTTCTTGTTAATACGGAGGAAAACACCTTGTTAACCACTGACCAGGTCCAGGCTTGCAGCTTTGGTGAATACTACCAGGAGATCTCTCATGCTGAGAGCTACATGATCATCCGAATCACTTTAAGCAAGCGACTAGACCCAGGTATTGCCTAATCTGACATAGCGAGCTTTGTGGGACGCCACGGCTACACTTATATCAGACGGCTAATAACAGGTGTATCTTTTCCATTGACTATATGCTCATTTTCTCTTATCCTGTATAAGCGAACTGAATCTTTCAAACACAGGGACATTTATCCGTTTTAATTATCGGACATTATACCTGGCGTATTTCTCTATTGGATCTATTAGTGGTTTATCGAACAACTATCGAATATCCATCGAATATTCTAACCACCTATACACCTGGTTTTATATTTGGTTATATATTTGCCCTTTTTACTTTTTTTTTTTTTTTTTTAGCATTGTCTATTTCACTGCATTATAGGTGCATATTATATATTCAATTGTGTCCTTCAGTTATTACTCTGATCTCTTATTGCCATTGTTTTATTGTACTATAGTTTTAGGGCTATTTATAAATATTCTATTAATAA
This sequence comes from Bufo bufo, assembly GCF_905171765.1. Lineage (NCBI taxonomy): Eukaryota > Metazoa > Chordata > Amphibia > Anura > Bufonidae > Bufo > Bufo bufo. The sequence goes on along the minus strand of NC_053395.1, from coordinate 118,198,870 downwards.
ATTATATTGTTATATAATATATACACTTGTTATTTGGTCTTCAATTGGTCCAGCTGGTGAGTGCTCAGTCTTTCTATATACTCTCATACGTTATTCCATTTATGACTGGGTGAGTCATAACAGACTTAGCAGCACCCATTTCCATAGCCGCATACAGAGTGAGCCACCATACCTTGATCAACATGTTTTTTATTTTATCCCTAGGAAAGGAGTGCCAAACGTTATTACAGCAAAGAAGTGGTGATTTGTGGTAAATAGTAGGATGAATAGCCTATTGAGGTTATAGATAAGGTGATAAAGTAATCAGTAGGTGAAGATAATGGGCAGGTCTTAACGTCACCAGGTGATGTAGGTTATAGTAATTTTTTTATATCAACCTTCTTAAATTGAAGATAGGTTTCAAAATAGCAATTGTTACGATCCATAAAAGGAATATAAAATTAACAAGTTAAAATCTTATTGACTCGCTTCACTCGGGGTGGTCCGTAGGATAAACTCAAGACACCTACGGAGCCCAATACCCCCTAGCCAGAATTGCCCGTAGAATGCTAGATATTGATGTCAGCATAGTCGGTGGTGGCTTCTGATAAATTTCTTTATTTAAAGATTCTTCCCAACGTGTTTCGGAGGTTGAATACAGAGATCCCCTTTCTTCAAGAGCAATAAAACAGTCATAAAAACAATGTACAAAACAGACATAGAGAGACAGTACTGCCTTTTTTCTTTAAATAGTGGTGTTCTCCCGCCTGAATTAGTGTATGGGCGGAAATGAGGTCCTGTGTTCCACCTTGGAACACAAGTGTATAATAAGAGATTGAATATAAAACAATATGGGCATCCCAAAGTGTTGTAAAAGCATATTGGTGGTAGTGGAGGGGTGTTCAGGATATATATATATATATATATATATATATACTGCTCAAAAAAATAAAGGGAACACAAAAATAACACATCCTAGATCTGAGTTAATTAAATATTCTTCTGAAATATTTTGTTCTTTACATAGTCGAATGTGCTGACAACAAAATCACACAAAAATAAAAAAATGGAAATCAAATTTTTTAACCCATGGAGGTCTGGATTTGAAGTCACACTCAAAATGAAAGTGGAAAAACACACTACAGGCTGATCCAACTTTGATGTAATATCCTTAAAACAAGTCAAAATGAGGCTCAGTAGTGTGTGTGGCCTCCACTTGCCTGTATGACCTCCCTACAACGCCTGTGCATGCTCCTGATGAGGTGGCAGACGGTCTCCTGAGGGATCTCCTCCCAGACCTGGACTAAAGCATCTGCCAACTCCTGGACAGTCTGTGGTGCAACGTGACGTTGGTGGATAGAGCGAGACATGATGTCCCAGATGTGCTCAATTGGATTCAGGTCTGTGGAACGGGCGGACCAGTCCATAGCATCAATGCCTTCGTCTTGCAGGAACTGCTGACACACTCCAGCCACATGAGGTCTAGCATTGTCTTGCATTAGGAGGAACCCAGGGCCAACCGCACCAGCATATGGTCTCACAAGGGGTCTGAGGATCTCATCTCGGTACCTAATGGCAGTCAGGCTACCTCTGGCGAGCACATGGAGGGCTGTGCGGCCCTCCAAAGAAATGCCACCTCACACCATTACTGACCCAATGCCAAACCGGTCATGCTGGAGAATGTTGCAGGCAGCAGAACGTTCTCCACGGCGTCTCCAGACTCTGTCACGTCTGTCACATGTGCTCAGTGTGAACCTGCTTTCATCTGTGAAGAGCACAGGGCGCCAGTGGCGAATTTGCCAATCTTGGTGTTCTCTGGCAAATGCCAAACGTCCTGCACCGTGTTGGGCTGTAAGCACAACCCCCACCTGTGGACGTCGGGCCCTCATATCACCCTCATGGAGTCTGTTTCTGACCGTTTGAGCAGACACATGCACATTTGTGACCTGCTGGAGGTCATTTTGCAGGGCTCTGGCAGTGCTCCTCCTGTTCCTCCTTGCACAAAGGCGGAGGTAGCGGTCCTGCTGCTGGGTTGTTGCCCTCCTACGGCCTCCTCCACGTCTCCTGATGTACTGGCCTGTCTCCTGGTAGCGCCTCCATGCTCTGGACACTACGCTGACAGACACAGCAAACCTTCTTGACACAGCTCGCATTGATGTGCCATCCTGGATAAGCTGCACTACCTGAGCCACTTGTGTGGGTTGTAGACTCCGTCTCATGCTACCACTAGAGTGAAAGCACCGCCAGCATTCAAAAGTGACCAAAACATCAGCCAGGAAGCATAGGAACTGAGAAGTGGTCTGTGGTTACCACCTGCAGAACCACTCCTTTATTGGGGGTGTCTTGCTAATTACCTATAATTTCCACCTGTTGTCTATCCCATTTGCACAACATCATGTGAAATTGATTGTCACTCAGTGTTGCTTCCTAAGTGCACAGTTTGATTTCACAGAAGTGGGATTGACTTAGAGTTACATTGTGTTGTTTAAGTGTTCCCTTTTTTTTTTTGAGCAGTGTATATATATATCATATAGTTCGGGGGCCCAATGAATGAGGAAATGGGCCTCCGGGCTGTGATACGCGTGGAACACATTTGCGTTCCACGCCGGGTCCAATGGCTGGAAGCGGAAGGATAGAATAGGTGGAACGTACATGCGCTCCACCTGGTTATATTGCATGGGCAGATCGAAGGTTTATAGTTAAAGAGCCTCGTTAATCTGCCTATAGGGGTAGATTAGGATGATCTAGGGATACATTTATTTTGGGCAAAAGGAAGAGGAGGGAAATCTCAATATAGGGATACACCATCATTTTGCATACAATCTTCTAGTAAGATAAATAGTGGCTAAAATTGATAAAATCTCATAAAGGTGTTCATATACAGTACAGACCAAAAGTTTGGACACACCTTCTCATCCAAAGAGTTTTCTTTATTTTCATGACTATGAAAATTGTAGATTCACACTGAAGGCATCAAAACTATGAATTAACACATGTGGAATTATATACATAACAAACAAGTGTGAAACAACAGAAAATATGTCATATTCTAGGTTCTTCAAAGTAGCCACCTTTTGCTTTTATTACTGCTTTGCACATTCTTGGCCTTCTCTTGATGAGCTTCAAGAGGTAGTCCCCTGAAATGGTTTTCATTTCACAGGTGTGCCCTGTTGGGTTTAATAAGTAGGATTTCTTGCCTTATAAATGGGGTTGGGACCATCAGTTGCGTTGAGGAGAAGTCAGGTGGATACACAGTTGATAGTCCTACTGAATAGACTGTTAGAATTTGTATTATGGCAAGAAAAAAGCAGCTAAGTAAAGAAAAACGAGTGGCCATCATTACTTTAAGAAATAAAGGTCAGTCAGTCAGCCGAAAAATTGGGAAAACTTTGAAAGTAAGGGCTATTTGACCATGAAGGAGAGTGATGGGGTGCTGCGCCAGATGACCTGGCCTCCACAGTCACCGGACCTGAACCCAATCGAGATGGTTTGGGGTGAACTGGACCGCAGAGTGAAGGCAAAAGGGCCAACAAGTGCTAAGCATCTCTGGGAACTCCTTCAAGACTGTTGGAAGACCATTTCAGGGGACTACCTCTTGAAGCTCATCAAGAGAATGCCAAGAGTGTGCAAAGCAGTAATCGAAAGGAAAAGGTGGCTACTTTGAAGAAACTAGAATATGACATATTTTCAGTTGTTTCACACTTGTTTGTTATGTATATAATTCCACATGTGTTAATTCATAGTTTTGATGCCTTCATAGTCATGAAAATAAAGAAAACTCTTTGAATGAGAAGGTGTCCAAACTTTTGGTCTGTACTGTACGTTAGTATATTGTTTGATAAAGTGTGGTGCCCTTTGATGATTTTGGCGCTAAAAATCCAATGGGATTTTAAAACACCATGTCATTGTGTGAATAAAAATTAAAAAAATAAATAATAACATTGTTAATAATATAAGAATTTATAAACATACATATATAAAAGGTGTAGAAAATATATATAAATATATATAAAATATATATTAAACAATTTACATAAAAAATAAATAAATATATTTATTTATATATATATATATATCAAACGAATGATGAGGCAGCACTTCCAGTATAGCGTAAACGGGTGAGGACCCCAAATTTATTAAAGCGACGTTTCGGCCTGCTCAATGAGGCCTTTCTCAAGCTACATAACAGTGCAAATAACAAGGTATATATACCCACAGTCCAATACAAATCAATTACAGAATGTGGTAAGGCGTGTCTCTAGTCTGGTCACATGATCATTAACCATATCTTCACATGACATATGTGCATAATAAACATTCTCATGTTAAAAGCATAAAAAATGCATACGTGATCATAATAGTATCAAGATAGTTTATAGAAATATTATTACTGTGCCTCCATTACACTTATGTGGGATATATCTATCCATTCCATACATAGTTATACATAACAACCACTGTGCATAAAGTGACAAGTGCATAAAGGGTTAAAATCACAATTGTTGGTACAGCTGTACCTTATCAAAAGTTAAAAACATCAGGACGGAGCTCACCACACTTAGACTCTTGAAACCGGCCAGCATTGGCGTCTCCTCGTCGACGATGCGCATGCGCCGAGCCAGACGTCACTGGCCACGCCCCCGAACCAGCCGCGCTCCCACGTGCCCGCTCCATGGACCGCAGCGTCATCCATTGGAGCGCATCGTAAGGAAGACGGCTGTGAGGGGAGGGAGGCCAGAGCATGTGACTCAGCGTCACGCGCGCCGCACACAGAGGTGTATACAAGTAACCATAGCGATGTAAACATTAAGGAGAAGTGCGGACATACGCTCTGACTCCAGACAGCATAACCGTGCACACAATCCAAATAACAGTGTGCCATGAGGTGCATGAAACAGACCCAATGGGAGGGTAATTGTACTATAGTGGCACGCATAAAAGCGATTGCTTAATAAACAGTGATCATCACAAATACAACTTATGTGTATGTGATTTCGCCTCCCATCTATCTACACCCATGGCATTGATGTATGTGTGACGCCACCTGCCCACAATTGTGTAGCAGGTGAAATGACACACACCATCCATAATGGTAATACAACTAACAGGCATATTAAAACAAAGTGTGCATCACGCTATCAATCCGGGCCATCAGTCGCAGTCCAGCAGGTCTCCACACTACGGTCACACTAATGTCCAAGTGTTCAAGTTCAGTAGGCGGCTCAATCCAGTACATAGACAAAAGCTCATCAAGTTCATCCAAAGTCATCTAGAATAAGAGAATACATATCATTATACATTGATTGTTTTATCAAAAACATTAACACTGTTAGGTGTCTCATACACCAAACCGGGTGGTCAAAGACCCCCACGCCCGCGAGCGCTGCACGCATCTGTCATCCACATAGTTCCCATCTACATTCAGCATTAAGGCCATCGGGCTTCAATGTCTGTAGCCTGTGTATCCACATAATCTGACGTTGTTTAAGTAATCTCTCCCTGTTACCTCCCCGTTTGAGTGGGGGGATGTGATCTATTACCCTAAACTTGAGATCCTTCTCTCTGTGCCCCGCCTCAACAAAGTGCTTCGGCACAGGTAGATCTCTCCTTTTTTGACGAATCGAATACCTGTGATAGTTCATTCTGGTCTTGACCTCACAAGTAGTCTCCCCTACATATAGAAGATTGCAGGGGCAAGACAACAGATAGATCACAAATGAACTATCACAGGTTAAATGATGTCGTATTTCGAATTGCGTCTTCAATGTCGGGTGTATGAATTTCTCGCCTTTTAACATGTAACTGCAATTAACGCAGCCTAAACACGGATAACATCCGTATTTCCTGCGGCCAATGTAGGTCTGGACTTAGGCCTTACTTCCAGCCACTTCAGCCTTAACTAACTTATCCTTCAGACTGGGAGCTCGCCTATAGGACATCAGGGGAGGTACGGCAAATTCCTTGACCTTTCTGAAGTTGCTATGTAAGATTGGCCAATGTTTTTTGATGGCATCTGCTACCTGGTAGCTACCCTCAGTGAGTGTAGAAATAAACGGCACCCTAATCTGTTTGTTGGTGTCCCTCGGGGTCATAGGCTCCAGCTCATTCAGTTGTCTATGAACCAACCTTGTAGGATAGCCCCTGTTAACAAACTTGTCAGCCATCTGCGATAGTCTCATGTCACATAAGTTAGGATCTTTGACTATCCGTTGCACATGGAGAAATTGACTCCGTGGCAAGGTTTTGACCATGGACCGTGGATGACAGCTCTCAAACTTTAGAAGCCTGTTACAGTCCGTTGGCTTGGTGAATAAGTCAGTCACCAATCCAGTGTTCCGTTACATCACCATGGTATCCAAAAATTGGACCTGCTCGGTGGAGTACGTAAGAGTAAACTGTATATCTGAATCCATAGTATTCAGAAACATATGAAAATTGGCCAACTCACCTTCAGTGCCGTCCCAGATGACAAAGACATCGTCTATGTATCTCCACCACCCCCGCACTAGGCTGAAGTGGTGGGACACATAGACGTGCTCAGCCTCCAGGCCCGACATGAAAATGTTGGCGTAGGTCGGCGCCATATTCGAACCCATTGCGGTTCCCCGCTGTTGTAGATAGTAGCCATCTTGGAAAGCAAAATAGTTGTACCTTAAGACTACACCGAGCAGGTCCAATATGAACTCCCTGCTTTCATCTGTATATTGAGTGGAAATCAAACATTTCCTGACTGCCTCTACACCCCTATCATGATTGATAGAGGTGTAGAGGCTCACCACATCAAAAGAGACCAGCAGAGTCCCAGCCGTCACTTGCACATCAGAAATCTTATTCAGGAAATCACCTGTATCACGTATATATGATCTGGCTCCCACACCAAACCTTCTCAATATCTTATCTTATCTAACATAGCCATCTTTCTGGATAAGATATTAAGATAGTACAATTACCCTCCCATTGGGTCTGTTTCATGCACCTCATGGCACACTGTTATTTGGATTGTGTGCACGGTTATGCTGTCTGGAGTCAGAGCGTATGTCCGCACTTCTCCTTAATGTTTACATCGCTATGGTTACTTGTATACACCTCCGTGTGCGGCGCGCGTGACGCCGAGTCACGTGCTCTGGCCTCCCTCCCCTCACAGCCGTCTTCCTTACGATGCGCTCCAATGGATGACGCTGCGGTCCATGGAGCGGTCACGTGGGAGCGCGGCTGGGTCGGGGCGTGGCCAGTGACGTCTGGCTCGGCGCATGCGCATCGTCGACGAGGAGACGCCAATGCTGGCCGGTTTCAAGAGTCTAAGTGTGGTGAGCTCCGTCCTGATGTTTTTAACTTTTGATAAGGTACAGCTGTACCAACAATTGTGATTTTAACCCTTTATGCACTTGTCACTTTATGCACAGTGGTTGTTATGTATAACTATGTATGGAATGGATAGATATATCCCACATAAGTATAATGGAGGCACAGTAATAATATTTCTATAAACTATCTTGATACTATTATGATCACGTATGCATTTTTTATGCTTTTAACATGAGAATGTTTATTATGCACATTTGTCATGTGAAGATATGGTTAATGATCATGTGACCAGACTAGAGACACGCCTTACCACATTCTGTAATTGATTTGTATTGGACTGTGGGTATATATACCTTGTTATTTGCACTGTTATGTAGCTTGAGAAAGGCCTCATTGAGCAGGCCGAAACGTCGCTTTAATAAATTTGGGGTCCTCACCCGTTTACGCTATACTGGAAGTGCTGCCTCATCATTCGTTTGATATATTTCGTGGAGGAAGAGCCGACCTCTGTGGGGATTTTGCACCCGGTGCATTACATCTGACTGTGCTGCTGCACTATTTGTGTTTTCTATATATATATATATATATATATATATAAAAAAGAACCGTATGGCAGCACCAATTCACACCATAAAGATAGGGTGCTATGTCCAGGGAATTCACTGCTTACCCTTGCATATAGACGGAAACGGACAGCAACTCCAGGGATACAAAAATAGTTATTTATTGGGCCACAGTGGCACAGTGAGGCGACGTTTCGGCTCAAAATCCAGAGCCTTTCTCAAGCATGAGAAAGGCTCTGGATTTTGAGCCGAAACGTCGCCTCACTGTGCCACTGTGGCCCAATAAATAACTATTTTTGTATCTCTGGAGTTGCTGTCCGTTTCCGTCTATATATATATATATATATATATATATATATATATATATATATAATATAAAAATTGGACTGCACTCCAAGCGTTTCTTCAAAGAAGTTGGTTTTTATTCACCCATATGGTGGCAAAAGCGACGTTTCGGCTCAAGCATGAGCCTTTCTCAAGGGAAACGTCGCTTTTGCCACCATATGGGTGAATAAAAACCAACTTCTTTGAAGAAACGCTTGGAGTGCAGTCCGATTTTTATTTTCTATAAGTGGGTAAGCACCTTTTACCATACTTGGACATTGCACCCGTCTATTTTCTACACTCTTTTAGGCTACTTTCACACTTGCGTTAGGAGCGGATCCGTCTGGTGTCTGCACAGACGGATCCGCTCCTATAATGCAAACGCTTGCATCCGTTCAGAACGGATCCGTTTGCATAACCATGAACAAAAAGAAAAAAAAATTTTTTTTTTTTTTTTTTTTTTGTTCATGATAATGCAAACGGATCCGTTTTGACTTTACATTGAAAGTCAATGGGGGACGGATCAGTTTGAAAATTGAGCCATACTGTGTCATCTTCAAACGGATCCGTCCCCATTGACTTACATTGTAAGTCTGGACGGATCCGTTAGCCTCCGCACGGCCAGGCGGACACCCGAACGCTGCAAGCTGCGTTCAGGTGTCCGCCTGCTGAGCGGAGCGGAGGCTGAACGGAGCCAGACTGATACATTCTGAGCGGATCCGCATCCACTCAGAATGCATAAGGGCTGGACGGATCCGTTCGGGGCCGCTTGTGAGAGCCTTTAAACGGAACTCACAAGCGGAGCCCCGAACGCTAGTGTGAAAGTAGCCTTAGGGTGGTGCTGCCAGTGGTTTTTTCCTTTATATATATATATATATATATATATATATATACACACCAACAAAAGAGAACAGGTACTATATAATACCCAAAATATCAAATTTTTATTAAGACATAAAAACATAAATGCAAATACATATACAGTTGCAAGAAAATGTATGTGAACCCTTTGAAATTATATGGATTTCTGCACAAATTAATCATAAAATGTGATCTGATCTTCATCTAAGTCACAACAATAGACAATCACAGTCTGCTTAAACTAATAACACACAAAGAATTAAATGTTACCATGTTTTTATTGAACACACCATGTAAACATTCACAGTGCAGGTGGAAAAAGTATGTGAACCCCTAGACTAATGACATCTCCAAGAGATAATTGGAGTGAGGTGTGAGCCAACCGGAGTCCAATCAATGAGATGAGATTGGAGGTGTTGGTTACAGCTGCACTGCCCTATAAAAAACACACACCAGTTCTGGGTTTGCTTTTCACAAGAAGCATTGCCTTATGTGAATGTTGCCTCGCACAAAAGAGCTCTCAGAAGACCTACGATTAAGAATTGTTGACTTGCATAAAGCTGGAAAGGGTTATAAAAGTATCTCCAAAAGCCTTGCTGTTCATCAGTCCACAGTAAGACAAATTGTCTAAAAATGGAGAAAGTTCAGCACTGCTGCTACTCTCCCTAGGAGTGGCCGTCCTGTAAAGATGACTGCAAGAGCACAGCGCAGACTGCTCAATAAGGTGAGGAAGAATCCTAGAGTGTCAGCTAAAGACTTACAAAAGTCTCTGGCATATGATAACATCCCTTTTAGCGAATCCACGATATGTAAAACACTAAACAAGAATGCATTTCATGGGAGGATACCACAGAGGAAGCCACTGCTGTCCAAAGAAATCATTGCTGCACGTTTACAGTTTGCACAAGAGCACCTGGATGTTCCACAGCAGTACTGGCAAAATATTCTGTGGACAGATGAAACCAAAGTTAAGTTGTTTGGAAGAAACACACCACACTATGTGTGGAGAAAAAGAGGCCCAACACACCAACATCAAAACCTCATCCCAACTGTGAAGTATGGTGGTGGAGGCATTATGGTTTAGGGCTGCTTTGCTGCATCAGGTCCTGGACGGATTGCTATCATCGAAAGAAAAATGAATTCCCAAGTTTATCAAGACATTTTCAGGAGAACTTAAGGCCATCTGTCCACCAAATGAAGCTCAACAGAAGATGAGTGTTGCAACAGGACAACGACCCAAAGCATAGAAGTAAATCAACAACAGAATGGCTTAAACAGAAGAAAATACGCCTTCTGGAGTGGCCCAGTCAGAGTCCTGAACTCAACCTGATTGAGATGCTGTGGCATGACCTCAAGAAAGCGATTCACACCAGACATCCCAAGAGTATTGCTGAACTGAAACAGTTCTGTAAAGAGGAATGGTCAAGAATTACTCCTGACCGTTGTGCACGTCTGATCTGCAACTACAGGAAAAGTTTGGCTGAAGTTATTGCTGCCAAAGGAGGTTCAACCAGTTATTAAATCCAAGGGTTCACATACTTTTTCCACCTGCACTGTGAATGTTTACAGTGTGTTCAATAAAAACATGGTAACATTTAATTCTTTGTGTGTTATTAGTTTAAGCAGACTGTGATTGTCTATTTTTGTGACCAAAGGGTTCACATACTTTTTCTTGCAACTGTATGTAGAGACAATACAAAGTGCCCACAGTGGCAGCTCACAATTACACTGTAGCAAAGTGTTAGAAAATCACTGCAGTACCACAACAAAGTGTGGGAACTCTATATAAGCTTATATGAATGATATGCTGTTCTAGACACATAGTATGCAGAGTTCCCACACTTTGTTGTGGTACTGCAGAGATTTTCTAATACTTTGCTACAGTGTAATTGTGAGCTGCCGCAGTGGGCACTTTGTATTGTCTCTACATATATGTATTTGTATTTATGTTTTTATGTCTTAAATACATTTTGGGTATTATATAGTACCTGTTCTCTTTTGTTGGTATATATATTAAGGAGGTACACCCTTGCTAACACAAGTCTGTGTTGATCTAGTTGAATAATATATATATATAAGTATCTTAAGTGGAAGAATATAGGGCATACATATATGAAAAATATAAGAGACCATACATAGGGGTGAATAACATATAATGTCTTATTAATAATAAATGTATTCTAGTGATTTGTTAAAAAAATAGAGAAATAGAGATCAAGAGCGCTGATAAAGAAGGCGGAATAGTGAATACCTTCTGATACCGACTACTATAAACTGTTTAAAAATGACCCTACAAAAGAATTCAAAGAACTACTATTCAATCTGGTTGATACAGGATTTGAGACGGGGGTCCTTGATAAAAAAAGAGCATTCTTGGAAATACCTCATCCGGCTATAGATCGCTTCTATTTTTTACCAAATATTCACAAGTCCCTTTTAAACCCACCTGGACGACCGATGGGATTGGGTCTCTTACTTCTGACCTTTCCAAATACATTGATAATATACTCATAAAATTTGAGTAAAACCAGTGTAGTTTTCTCGAACATCCTAACATCGAATTTCAAGAGATACATCAATGACATTATTCTAATATGGGATGGAAATCCAAAAGATTTAGACTCCTATATAAAGGCGATTAATTCTAACGATTGAAATCTGAATCTTATGCTAGAATGCCATCTCCCAGAGAAGCCATCTTCCTAGACCTCCACCTGAGCAGTTCCAACAATCAGATTTCCACTAAAACTCACTTCAAAAGTGTAGATGCCAATAGCTTTTTAAACTTTAAGAGCTGTCACCATCATACTGTAAGTGGAAAGCCAATATCCCTTTCAGCCAGATGAAGAGGATTAGAAGGAACTACTTAGAAGATGCAGACATGAAAAAACAGATTGACATCTTGAGTACTAGATTCACTGAAAAAGGTTATCCTTCCCAACTTATCAAAGAATCCAGAAACAGAATCTTAAGAAAAAATCTAAAAGATAGCCTTAAAAAAAAGATTAGTCATATGGACGCTTCACGACCACCCACTCTTAGTCTCATTACACAATATAACTCCAAACACAAAATAATCAGACAAATTCTATCCAAACATTGGTCGGTCCTACAAAAAGACCCTATTTTAGGGAAAGACGTCCCTAAACAACCCAAGCTAACTTTTAGTCGGGCCCAAACTCTGAAAAACATACTGGCCTAGGTTACCTAAAAAAACTCAGAACCACAAACGGTCTCCCAAAGAAATCGGAAAAAAGGGTTCCTATAGATGTGGAGCAAACAGATGCAAATGCTGTAAAAAGATTAGCCATGATATTGGGGAAATCCAAATACCACATATAAAAAACCCCATCACCTTGCAACATTACATGAACTGCGGCACCACCAACGTAATATACTTGTTGCAATGCCCCTGTGATTTATATTATGTGGGTTGCACCACACAAGCACTCCGAGAACAGATGAACGAACACCGGTCAAATATAAGAAGGAAAGTGGTCACCCACAGTGTATCACGTCATTTCGCAGAATCACACAATGGTAACCTAGATCTTTTACACCCTTGAATGTGTTCCATTTTCTTTCCAACAAGTCTATAGAAAAGAGATGTTGTAGATATATCAACTTAAAGGGAACCTGTCACCGGGATTTGATGTATAGAGCTGAGGACATGGGTTGCAAGATGGCCGCTAGCACATCTGCAATACCCAGTCCCCATAGCTCTGTGTGCTTTTATTGTAGAAAAAAGCGATTAGATCCATATGCAAATTAACCTGAGATGTGTCCTGTACGTGAGATGAGTCCAGCTCGAAGGAGCCCAGCACCGCCCCGCATTCTCAGAATCTCCTGCTTGCTCCCCGACGTCAGACAGCCAGAGCGCCGTAATCTCGTGATGCGCTAGCTAGCGCATGCGCATTTCCTTCCCTGAGGCTGATGCTAGCACTCTGAATGTCTGCAGGGCCGTCTTTAATATTGATTGGACCCTGGGCAAGAATTTACTTGGGCCCCCTGGATCCCGCCTTCCCACACCTTAAAAAAAAGAAAAAGAAAATCTTATACTCACCTGTTTCCTTTCACTGGCGCTCACTAGCTGCTGGTACGGCGAGGGATGGTGCAACGCAGACGCGCACACCTCACCGCGTCCTGGCACAGGCGGGCGTGATGACAGCATCACGCCTGCCTGCGCTGGGATTTCACTACCAAATAGACCTCAGGCCTGTAGTCTATGACAAGTCTTGTCGCCATCTGCAAATTTTAAGGCACATTGGCGACCATTTTGCTCGCCATCTGGAGCGCTGTATTGCATCAGTGACATAAACACTCTCCACATATAATGTTATATTACATCAGTGACATCACCGCTCTCCACATATAAGTGATATATTACATCAGTGACATTACCGCTGTCCACATATAGGCGATATATTACATCAGTGACATCACCGCTCTCCACATATATGTGATGAGCGGTGATGTCACTGATGTAATATATTACTTACCGGTATATGTGGACAGCAGTGATGTCACTGATGTAATATATTACTTATGTGTGGAGAGTGGTGATGTCACTGATGTAATATATATTACATATATATTATAAGTAATATATTACATCAGTGACATCACCGCTGTCCATATACAGTGGGGGAAATAATTATTTGACCCCTCACTGATTTTGTAAGTTTGTCCAATGACAAAGAAATGAAAAGTCTCAGAACAGTATCATTTCAATGGTAGGTTTATTGTAACAGTGGCAGATAGCACATCAAAAGGAAAATCGAAAAAATAACTTTAAATAAAAGATAGCAACTGATTTGCATTTCATTGAGTGAAATAAGTATTTGAACCCTCTAACAAAAAAAGACTTAATACTTGGTGGAAAAACCCTTGTTTGCAAGCACAGAGGTCAAACGTTTCTTGTAATTGATGACCAAGTTTGCGCACATTTTAGGAGGAATGTTGGTCCACTCCTCTTTGCAGATCATCTCTAAATCCCTAAGGTTTCGAGGCTGTCTCTGTGCAACTCTGAGCTTGAGCTCCCTCCATAGGTTTTCGATTGGATTAAGGTCCGGAGACTGACTAGGCCACTCCATGACCTTAATGTGCTTCTTCTTGAGCCACTCCTTTGTTGCCTTTGCTGTATGTTTTGGGTCATTGTCGTGCTGGAACACCCATCCACGACCCATTTTCAGTTTCCTGGCAGAGGGAAGGAGGTTGTCGCTCAGGATTTCACGATACATGGCTCCGTCCATTTTCCCGTTTATGCGAATAAGTTGTCCTGTGCCCTTAGCAGAAAAACACCCCCAAAGCAAAATGTTTCCACCCCCATGCTTGACGGTGGGGACGGTGTTTTGGGGGTCATAGGCAGCATTTTTCTTCCTCCAAACACAGCGAGTTGAGTTAATGCCAAAGAGCTCTATTTTGGTCTCATCAGACCACAGCACCTTCTCCCAGTCACTCTCTGAATCATTCAGGTGTTCATTGGCAAACTTCAGACGGGCCTGCACATGTGCCTTCCTGAGCAGGGGGACCTTGCGAGCCCTGCAGGATTTTAATCCATTGCGGTGTAATGTGTTTCCAATGGTTTTCTTGGTGACTGTGGTCCCTGCTAATTTGAGGTCATTAACTAACTCCTCCCGTGTAGTTCTAGGATGCTTTTTCACCTTTCTCAGAACCATTGACACCCCACGAGGTGAGATCTTGCGTGGAGCCCCAGAGCGAGGTCGATTGATGGTCATTTTGTGCTCCTTCCATTTTCGAACAATCGCACCAACAGTTGTCACCTTCTCTCCCAGCTTCTTGCTAATGGTTTTGTAGCCCATTCCAGCCTTGTGCAGGTCTACAATTTTGTCTCTGACATCCTTGGACAGCTCTTTGGTCTTTCCCATGTTGGAGAGTTTGGAGTCTGCTTGATTGATTGATTCTGTGGACAGGTGTCTTTTATACAGGTGACTAGTTAAGACAGGTGTCCTTAATGAGGGTGACTAATTGAGTAGAAGTGTTTAACCACTCTGTGGGAGCCAGAACTCTTAATGGTTGGTAGGGGTTCAAATACTTATTTCACTCAATGAAATGCAAATCAGTTGCTATCTTTTATTTAAAGTTATTTTTTCGATTTTCCTTTTGATGTGCTATCTGCCACTGTTACAATAAACCTACCATTGAAATGATACTGTTCTGAGACTTTTCATTTCTTTGTCATTGGACAAACTTACAAAATCAGTGAGGGGTCAAATAATTATTTCCCCCACTGTATAGGTGATATATTACATCTGTGACATCACCGCTCTCCACATATAAGAGGCATATTACATCAGTGACGTCATCCCTTGGCGCTGGGGTGCGCAGCCAGGGCCGGCCTTAGGTGTTCAGGCGCCCTGTGCGAGCTAACCTTGTGGTAGTGTTACCTGCAGTCCTATGTAAAACCACAGATAACACTAGTGCTAAATAATGTAGTAGTGTTACCTGCAGTCCTATGTAAAACCACAGATAACACTAGTGCAGATCATGTGGTAGTGTTACCTGCAGTCCTATGTAAAACCACAGATAACACTAGTGCAGATCATGTGGTAGTGTTACCTGCAGTCCTATGTAAAACCACAGATAACACTAGTGCAGATCATGTGGTAGTGTTACCTGCAGTCCTATGTAAAACCACAGATAACACTAGTGTAGATCATGTGGAAGTGTTACCTTCGTCCTTAGTGTGCCTCCCTGTGTCTATCGCACGGACTCCATGCTGGCGCTGCCTCCTCTTCCATCTTCTTCCTCTTGTCCCGCACAGAACGTTCTGAAGCAGCTGCGTCAAGACATAGGAACACTGTGGGCATGGTGATACACACAGGGAGAGACACACACACACAAGGACGGACACACACACACAGGGACGGACACACACACACACACACACACAAAGGGACAGACACACACACAGGGACGGACACACACACACACACAAGGACGGACACACACACGCAGGGACGGACACACACACACAGGGACGGACACACACACTGGCACACTCAACATCAGCAGCAAGGAGTTAAAGTCCAACCCTTAATGCCCTCAAGATCCCTGGGGGGGGGGGGGGGTTGATGTAGTAGCAGGAAAGCACACACTGTCCCCCTGTCCTATATGAGCCCCCCCCCTGTCCTATATGAGCCCCCCCCCCTGTCCTATATGAGCCCCCCGTCCTATATGAGCCCCCCCTGTCCTATATGAACCCCCCCTGTCCTATATGAGCCCCCCCTGTCCTATATGAGCCCCCCCTGTCCTATATGATCCCCCCTGTCCTATATGAGCCCCCCCTGTCCTATATGAGCCCCCCGTCCTATATGAGCCCCCCGTCCTATATGAGCCCCCCTGTCCTATATGAGCCCCCCGTCCTATATGAGCCCCCCCTGTCCTATATGAGCCCCCCCTGTCCTATATGAGCCCCCCCCTGTCCTATATGAGCCCCCCCTGTCCTATATGAGCCCCCCCTGTCCTATATGAGCCCCCCCCCCCCCGTCCTATATGAGCCCCCCCCCCCCAATGTCTACCACATACCTGTAAGTTCTGTCAGGTGCTTGGCTTTGGCTTTGGCTGTGGCTGCTGGCTGGGGCTCCGCCTCCTTCCTCTCTCTGCCTGTGCGGCAGCTGCATCACGCTCCAGCAGCCACTGGTCTGCTCTGTTAAAGAGACAGGCAGGCCAGGCAGCAGAGCGGAGCGCAGAGCGGCCCCGGGCCCCGCCCCCTCCTCACTCTCTCTTTCTATAGTCCGGACCATGACTTTGTTATGTTACAGGGCCGGCGGGCGGCGGCGGCAACAAAATATAGGGGGCCCAAGTAAAATCCAAGTAAAATGCTGCTTGGGCCCCCCAGGAGCAACTGGGCCCGGGGCAGCTGCCCCTTTTGCCCTGCGGTAAAGACGGCCCTGGATGTCTGATGTCAGGGAGCAATGAGGAGATTCTGAGAATGCGGGGCGGTGCTGGGCTCCTTCACACTGGACTCATCTTACATACAGGAGACATCTCAGGGTAATTTGCATATGGATCAAATCTCTTTTTTTCCACAATAAAAGCACACAGAGCTATGGGGACTGGGGACTGGGTAATGCGGATGTGCTAGCGGCCACCTAGCAACCCATGTCCTCAGCTCTATACATCAAATCCCGGTGACAGGTTCCCTTTAATACTCTCACACACTTTGGATTGAACGTATCACTAGAATACATACATTATTAATAGGCTTAAGACATTATATGTTCCTTTGATATTCACCCCTATGTATGGACTCTTAGATTTTTCATATATGTATGCCCTATATTCTTCCATTTAAGATACTTATATACATTTTTTATATATATGGACAGCACTCCAAAGGCTATAAAAGTGTAAAAAGTTTATTTACCCATGTGGAACATATCAGCAGCGACGTTTCGGCTCATCCATAGAGCCTTTCTCAGCTTGAGAAAGGCTCTATGGATGAGCCGAAACATCGCTGCTGATATGTTCCACATAGGTAAATAAACTTTTTACACTTTTATAGCCTTTGGAGTGCTGTCCATTTTTCTTATCTATTTTCCTGGGTTATTAGCCAACACCTTAGGACTTAGCACCCATCCATCTCTCCTTGTTTATAATCGGTGCTGCCAATTTTTTCTAATATATATATATATATATATATATATATATATTTATGTATATTTTTCATATATATTTTATATATATTTTATATACCTTTATATATGTACGTTTATGAATTCCTATATCGTTAATAATGTTATTATTTATTTTTTCATTTTTATTCACACAATGACATGGTCGTTTTAACATCCCATCGGATTTTTAGCTCCAAAATCATCAAAGGGCACCACAATTTATCAACTAATATACTAACGTGTATGAACACCTTTCTGACATTTTATCACTTTTAGCCACCATTTATCTTACTAGAAGATTGTATGCATAATTATGGTGTATCCCTATATTGAGATTTCCCTCCTCCTCCTTATTGCCCAACATAAATGTATCCCTAGATCATTTCAATCTACCACTATAGGCAGATTAACGAGGCTCTTTAACTATAAACCTTCGATCTGCCCATACAATATAACCAGTTGGAGCGCATCTGCCTTCCACCTATCCTATCCTTCCCTTATCTATAACCTCAATAGGCTATTCATCCTACTATTTACCACAAATCACAACTTCTTTGCTGTAATAAGGTTTGGCGCTTCTTTCCTGGGGATAAAATAAAAAACGGATATGGCGAAAACATACGGGTACAGTTTATGAACCCATTATGTAGTGCCTCCATTCACTTCTATACCTTTTTTGTACCTAGAAGTCATCTAAGCCACCTGATAAATATATTATAAACTGGGTGGTTTGTAAAATAATCTACCTATCTATATATAGTGCAGCCACTCTAGTGTGTCATGTGCCACTTGAGCAGGGGTGGGGGGCTAGGAGCTCACCCTGCCAAAGGGCTTACCGGGGGATTCACCTGTACTCCTGTGGGCCAGTTTGAGCCTAATCTTATGGTCCCATATCTTTCAACTTATATTCCCAGAAAAGGAGTCCTGGGCCTGGATTGGCTTTTCTGACTAAAGTTGTATGAATGGATGGTCCTGGTTATACATCTTCCATTCATTTACAGGAAATACTCACTAGATAGTATCCATAGTGATTCTTTACGGAATTTTAATATCTTTAATTCCTGTGGCATGTTTCTCATTAATAGCACATATGTGATTGGATATTCAGATCCCATATGACCAATGGCCTTCAAAACAACATCAGTTGTTCTAGGTACACTTGCACACATTTTTTGAAGGAACTCAGCTGGGAGCTTGTTTCAAACATCTCAGAGAACTAACCACAAATAATCTGTGGATGTAGGCTTGCTGAAATCCTTTAATTTCTTCATGTACTCCCAGACAAACTTGTTGATGTTGATAGCAGGGTTCCGTGGGGGTCCACAGAGTTCTAGGGTTTTTTGTTCTTCTTTCCGATTAAGATAATTTTAATGACATTGGCTGTATGTTTAAGGAAATTTATTGCAGTGGATAAACAACATGCTTACTTCACTTTTAAATGGGAAGATGTCCCGAAATGCCGTCAGCTCAAAACTTTCAGAAACTAGTGGGACCCAGGTACATCCACCTACGGTTTGGAGATGTGTGGTCATTAGTGGTCTTTATGGAAGAATTGTGGCCAAAAAGTCACACCTTCAACGTGAAAACAACACCAAGTGACTCAGCTATGCATGAAAACAGGAACTGGAGTGCAGAAAAATGGCAGAAGGTGCTTAGGACTCATGAGTCAACATTTGAAATATTTTGTTGTTATAGAAGGCAGTTTTGATCACCGAAGAGCTGGAGAGCAGTACAATAATGACCTTCTGAAGGCAACAGCGAAGCGTGTGCTTCTTTGCAATTTTGGGACTGTATTTCAGCAAATGGAGTTGCGAATTTAGTCAGGATTATTGGTGCCCTCAAAGCTGAGAAATTCTTTAGTTCCTGATTGGAGTAGATTTCAGTTCTAGCACATGGTCAGCACAACATGCACAACAGTTAAGAGACGTCCACTTCTTAATTGTGGCGCATCTTACACCAGCGCAGGACAAAGTAAGATCTGTGTACACAACACTAGTATTAGGAATTCTCCCCAAAGTGCTTTTTAAAGAAGTATATGATGAATAACTGTATACTAATGGTGTTGTCTAAGTTATATAAAACTCAAGAAATACCTGTAAATAGCCTAAAATGACAAATGAATGGATACTCCCTCTTTTTCTCCTGTCTATTCAAGGGCTCAGTTCCAGCCCTCCCGCTGCTGACTCCATCTTCCTAGCTGCAGAGATGATGTTCTGTGTACTAAAGTCACCACTGTAGACAATTACTGGCTTAAGCAGTGCACAGGACATCTCTGCTAAGGCCAGTGATTGGCTACAACATTGATCTGTGTGCATAGAACATCACCGATGCAGCCAGTAAAACAAAGAGCAGCTGTTAGGACCGGAGCTCGGTGCTCGAAGAAACAAGGTAAAAATGGGTGCATATCCATTCATTTGTTTTTTTAGGCCATTTACAGGGTGTCACTACCAGAGCTTTGGGACGTTCTCACAGCTCTGTTTCTCCACCCCTGTGATGATGTCACTACTAGAGCTGGGAGGAGTTCTCACTGCTCTGTTTACTTTTGGTTTCCTTCCTCCCAGCTGTTCCTCATGCGTTTGATTTCCCTCTCTTTATATCACCCCTCCTCCTATTGTAGGGCGTGGATTATAGTTCTCATTTCAGTTGTAGCTCTTGCTTTAGTATCTTCACTTGTAGCTATCAGTTCACTGGACCTGTGTTCTGCTGCAGCAAGCACTCCGGATATTGCCAGCTGTCCTTGGATCCGTCTTCTCTGCGGCTGCAACACCTTCAGCTAAGTGTACAGACATTGTTGTGTACCTGATTATTTTCTGACTGGATCTGAGGTGGCCACGGTTCCCTCCATATACTGAGTAGGGCACCGGTGGCCGTGCCCCTTCCACTTTTGTAGGGGTTACAGTGGTCATCAGTCTTAGGCACGTGGGCATGCCTCGTTCCGCCATTTGGATCCGGGCATGTGCTTTAGCAGCATAGGGGGAGCTTTAAGGGTCGGACAGGGGTCACCCTTTATCCTCCCTAGTTTGGGTCCGGTCAGTAGCTCTTTTACTGTGTATACTATTGTTGCTCACATACAGCCGTGACATTATAATCCACCAAAACCGTCCTTTTTTGACATGGATCCGCTTTCTGGCCTGGTTGACCGCATGCAGGGTCTTTCTTTGGAAGTAGCGGATCTCCGTCAATCTATGACTCAGCTTCAAGCATTGGGCTCTGCTCCGGCTCATGGAGTCTGTTGCGAGCCAAAGGTCTCACTTCCGGAAACGTTCTCCGGGGGCAGTGAGAATTTTGTTCGCTTCAGAGAGGCATGCAAACTCCATTTTTGCTTGTGTCCCCACTTCTCTGGTAATCAGGAGCAGAGGGTGAGGATTGTCATCTCCCTGCTCAGGGGTAATGCTCAGACTTGGGCTTTTTCGCTGCCATCAGGGGATCCCTCCCTTCGATCCGTGGAAAGATTTTTTGTGGCCCTGGGGCAGATTTATGATGACCTGGATCGTGTTGCTCTGGCCGAATCTAACTTACGTGTTTTATGCCAGAACAAACTGTCTGCGGAGCTTTATTGTTCTGAATTTCGGAGATGGGCAGCTGATTCGGGTTGGAATGATGCTGCACTCCGGAGTCAGTACTGTCATGGTCTCTCAGAGAGATTGAAAGATGCGTTTGCTTTCCATGAGAGACCAACATCCTTAGAGTCTGCCATGTCATTGGCGGTACGCCTTGACAGGCGTCTAAGAGAAAGAAACGAGACCTCTCTGTCCAGCCATTGTCAGTCTAGGGGCAGTGGTGCGGACTCATTCAGTGTGCAGGGGCCTCATCCTGTCTCGCTCCCCTCTGAGGAGGGGCCCATGCAGCTAGGTCGACTTGCCCCTGATAAAAGAGGATTTAGTCCTCAGAGTATGGTGTGTTTTTGTTGTGGGGGCATAGGTCATTTGGCAAATGTTTGTCCGTCTAGGAGATTCTTGAACTGTACTAAGAGTGATAATAACAGAAAAACCTCAAAAGGTAAATCATCAAACTCTGCTTCATCTGCTACTTTGGGCAAAGTTGATGTAGGAATTGATGCTTTTCCTCTGACCTGCAGTTCCCGTTTTCTCCTGTCTGCCAGGGTGGCGCTAGAGAGCAAAGTCATTTCTTGTGAGATTTTTGTCGATAGTGGAGCGGCCGTCAATCTTATTGACACTCAATTTGAAGCCATGCATGGTTTTCAGGTTTGCACATTAGAAAGGATATGCCTGTTTTTGCTATTGACTCTGCTCCACTCTCACAGAGATCTCTGAAGGGCATTGTTCACAATATCCGGCTAGCTGTAGGTGACACTCATGTGGAGGATATATCTTGTTTTGTCCTTAACGGATTGCCTTCTCCTCTAGTTTTGGGGTTACCCTGGCTCACTAGACATAACCCCACTATTGATTGGCAAGGAAGGCAAATAAATGAGTGGAGTGACTTTTGTAGAGAGAATTGTCTCACAGCGACTTTTGCAGAGGTGTCTACTAAAACTGTGCCATCATTTCTCTCTGATTTCTCGGACGTGTTTTCCGAGAGCGGTGTTCAGGAGCTACCTCCTCACCGGGAGTTTGACTGTCCCATTAACCTCATTCCCGGCGCCAAGCTGCCAAAAGCACGCCTCTACAATCTCTCACAACCGGAAAGAATCGCAATGCGAACTTATATCTCCGAGAGTCTCGAGAAGGGGCATATTCGCCCCTCAAAGTCACCTGTGGCCGCGGGTTTTTTTTTTGTTAAAAAAAAAAGATGGCTCTCTGAGACCTTGCCTAGATTTTAGGGAGCTGAACCGTATCACGATTCGCGATCCCTATCCCCTTCCTCTGATCCCGGACCTCTTCAACCAAATTGTTGGGGCCAAGGTGTTTTCCAAATTGGATTTGAGAGGCGCGTACAACCTGGTCAGGGTCAGAGAGGGGGATGAATGGAAAACGGCCTTTAATACCCCTAACGGGCATTTCGAGAATCTCGTTATGCCTTTCGGCCTGATGAATGCTCCGGCCGTCTTTCAGCATTTTGTTAATAGTATTTTCTACCATTTAATGGGGAAATTTGGATTGGTGTATCTTGATGATATTTTGATTTTTTCCCCTGATGTTCAGACCCATCAGGATCATCTTTTTCAGGTTCTGCAGATTCTGCGGGAAAATAAATTGTACGCCAAGCTGGAGAAATGTCTTTTTATGGTATCGGAGATTCCATTTCTGGGTTTTCTCCTCTCTGCTTCTGGTTTTCGCATGGATCCGGAGAAGGTCCGTGCTGTACTTGAGTGGGAGCTTCCTGAGAATCAGAAGGCATTGATGCGCTTTCTGGGTTTTGCGAACTATTACAGAAAGTTCATTTTGAATTATTCCTCTGTTGTCAAACCCCTCACTGACATGACAAAAAAGGGGGCAGATTTTTCCTCTTGGTCGGAGGAGGCGCTTGCAGCCTTTTCTAAGATTAAAGAGAGTTTTGCGTCTGCTCCCGTCTTGGTGCATCCCGATGTTTCCTTACCTTTTATTGTTGAGGTGGATGCTTCCGAGGTGGGTGTGGGTGCGGTTTTGTCCCAGGGCCCTTCTCCTGCCAAATGGCGACCCTGTGCCTTTTTCTCTAAAAAACTCTCCCCGGCAGAGAGAAACTATGATGTGGGAGATAGGGAGTTGTTGGCCATCAAGTTGGCTTTCGAGGAATGGCGCCATTGGTTGGAGGGGGCCAGGCACCCTATCACCGTTTTTACCGACCATAAGAATCTGGCATACTTGGAGTCGGCCAGGCGTATGAATCCGAGACAGGCCAGATGGTCTCTGTTCTTCTCCAGATTCAATTTTGTTGTTACATTCCGACCTGGGATAAAAAATGTGAAGGCTGATGCTCTCTCTCGCTGTTTTCCGGGAGGAGGAAACTCCGAGGACCCGGGTCCCATTTTGGCGGAGGGGGTAGTTGTTTCTGCTCTATATTCCGATTTGGAGGCCGAGGTCCAGGCTGCCCAGACTGAGGCACCTGCCCGTTGTCCTTCTGGGAAGTTGTTCGTGCCTCCTGAGCTACGTCACAAACTCTTTAAGGAGCATCATGATACGGTTCTTGCTGGTCACCCCGGGAGTAGAGCCACGGTAGATCTCATTGCTCGGAGATTTTGGTGGCCGGCTCTTCGTAAGTCGGTGGAGGGTTTTGTGGCTGCTTGTGAGACGTGCGCTCGCGCTAAGGTCCCTCGTTCACGGCCTTCAGGTTCCCTTCTCCCGTTACCCATACCTTCCCGTCCTTGGACACACCTGTCCATGGACTTTATCACGGATCTTCCTCGTTCCTCGGGGAAGTCGGTGATCCTGATGGTGGTGGACCGTTTTAGCAAGATGGCTCATTTCGTACCTTTCCCTGGTTTACCCAATGCTAAAACGTTGGCGCAAGCTTTTGTCGACCATATTGTTAAATTGCACGGCATTCCCTCTGATATTGTTTCCGATAGAGGCACGCAGTTTGTGTCCAGGTTCTGGAAGGCTTTCTGTTCTCGCCTGGGGGTTCGGCTTTTCACCCGCAGTCGAATGGTCAGACTGAGCGCCTCAATCAGAATCTGGAGACATATTTGCGCTGTTTTGTGGCAGAGAACCAGGAGGATTGGTGTTCATTTCTCCCTCTTGCTGAGTTTGCTCTGAACAACCGTCGTCAGGAATCTTCTGATAAGTCACCATTCTTTGGTGCATATGGGTTCCATCCGCAGTTTGGGACATTCTCGGGAGGGGCTCTTTCTGGTTTACCTGAGGAGGAGAGATTTTCCTCGTCTTTGTCTACCATTTGGCAAAAGATTCAGAGTAATCTTAAAAAGATGAGTGAGAGGTATAGGCGTGGGGCTGATAAGAGACGTGTGCCTGGTCCGGACCTGAATGTGGGTTATCTGGTGTGGTTGTCTACAAGAAACATTAAACTGAAGGTTCCCTCCTGGAAATTGGGTCCCAAGTTTATTGGGCCTTATAAAATCTTGTCAGTCATCAATCCTGTTGCCTTCCGTCTTGATCTTCCACGGGTTTGGAAGATACATAATGTATTTCACAGATCTCTCTTAAAACCATATGTCCAGCCCACGGTACCCTCCTCTTTGCCTCCTCCTCCGATTTTGGTTGATGGCAATCTGGAGTTTGAGGTTTCCAGAATTGTGGACTCTCGCATTGTCCGCGGTTCTCTTCAGTACCTCGTTCATTGGAAGGGTTATGGTCCTGAGGAGAGGATGTGGGTTCCGGTGTCGGACATTAAAGCCACTCGCCTCATCAGGGCATTTCATAGGGCTCATCCTGAGAAGGTGGGTCCTGGGTGTCCGGAGTCCACCCGTAGAGGGGGGGGGGGGGTACTGTCACTACCAGAGCTTTGGGACGTTCTCACAGCTCTGTTTCTCCACCCCTGTGATGATGTCACTACTAGAGCTGGAAGGAGTTCTCACTGCTCTGTTTACTTTTGGTTTCCTTCCTCCCAGCTGTTCCTCATGCGTTTGATTTCCCTCTCTTTATATCACCCCTCCTCCTATTGTAGGGCGTGGATTTGTCACGGCGGACGTGCACAGTTGAACAGATAACACACCAACCAGGCTCTGGACGAGAGACGGGGGAAGGGTCACCTCCTAATTAATCCCTGACCTCTTTCCCTACAATGCTCAGCCCACAGATCAAATCTTGATGGTAGATTTGCTGTGTCCACCAGCCTATGCTAACAGAACCCTGAACTCCCTGAGATGGTGAAGTGGGGAGAAAGGAGCTGCCAGCTCGCACAGAACCTGGATGGGATAGATGACATAAACAACCAAAGACACTTATCTGCTGAGAGCAGGAACAAACAGCCAACCTTCCTTTCTAGCTTCCAAGACCACAATGAAGAGTATAATCCGCTCAGAGCACCTTAGCTGGAGACTATTTAAACTAATGACTCCACCCAATGCACCTGATGCGAGGCGGATCCAGCACAGCATCAAAACAAATACTAGACTTGTGCTGCAATCCTGGCTGACCTCCGCACATCGTCAGAGTGGGGCATGACAGTACCCCCCCTTCTACGGGTGACCTCCGGACACCCTGGACCAACCTTATCCGGATGGGACCTATGAAAGGCCCTCACCAGACGGCTGGCGTTGACATCTGACGCCGGAACCCACATACTCTCCTCAGGACCGTATCCCCTCCAGTGAACCAGGTACTGGAGGGAACCCCGCAGAACTCTTGAGTCGAGAATCCTGGAGATCTCGAACTCCAAGTTTCCCTCGACCAGAACAGGAGGAGGAGGCAATGGCGATGGTACCACCGGTTTAACATATTTTTTTAGTAAAGACTTGTGGAAGACATCGTGGATCCTCCAAGTCTGCGGCAGATCAAGTCGAATTGCCACAGGATTGATCACAGCAGAAATCTTATATGGACCAACAAATCTTGGACCCAGTTTCCAAGATGGCATTCTCAACTTGATATTCCTAGTGGACAACCACACCAAATCACCCACACACAGGTCCGGACCAGTCACACGTCTGTCAGCCATTCGTTTATACCTCTCACCCATCCTCTCCAAATTCCCTTGAATCCCCCGCCAGATGGAGGATAAGGCAGAAGAGAATCTCTCCTCCTCTGGCATCCCGGAGGAACCAGACCCAGAAAAGGTACCAAACTGAGGATGGAAACCGTATGCGCCCAAAAATGGCGACTTACCCGTGGACTCCTGCCTACGGTTATTCAATGCAAATTCTGCTAAGGGCAAGAATGAGGACCAGTCCTCTTGATTCTCAGCCACAAAGCACCTCAAGTAGGTCTCCAGGTTTTGATTAGTACGCTCCGTCTGACCATTCGACTGTGGATGAAAAGCCGACGAGAAAGAAAGTTGAATGCCAAGTCGAGAGCAGAACGCCCTCCAAAACCTGGAGACAAACTGCGTGCCCCTATCAGAGACAATATCCGAAGGAATACCGTGCAATTTAACGATATTATCCACAAAAATCTGCGCAAGAGTCTTAGCGTTAGGCAGACTTGTTAGTGGTATAAAGTGAGCCATTTTACTGAAACGATCGACTACCACCAAAATCACTGTTCTCCCGGAGGAACTCGGTAGGTCCGTAATAAAGTCCATGGACAAATGTGTCCAAGGACGAGATGGAATAGACAATGGAAGAACTGAACCAGGCGGTCGAGTATGAGCAACCTTAGACCGAGCGCAGGTTTCACAAGCTGCCACGTAATTCTCAATACTCTTACGCAAACCTGGCCACCAGAACCTCCGGGACACCAGATCACAGGTGGACTTACCACCAGGATGTCCAGCGAGAACAGTATTGTGATGTTCCTTGAACACCTTGTATCGTAGGCCCTTAGGAACAAACAACCTCCCTGGGGGACACGAACCAGGAGCCCCCTCCTGAGCTCCCAACACCTCCATCTCCAATTCAGGGTACAGAGCGGAGACCACCACTCCATCCGCCAAAATCGGCGCTGGATCTTCTGAATCACCTCCCCCAGGGAAGCTGCGAGACAAGGCATCTGCCTTGACGTTCTTGACCCCTGGGCGAAAGGTAACCACGAAATTGAACCTGGTAAAAAACAATGACCATCTGGCCTGTCTAGGGTTCAGACGCTTGGCAGATTGCAGGTAAGCCAAATTCTTATGGTCTGTATACACAGTAACGGGGTGAGAAGCCCCCTCTAACCAGTGACGCCATTCTTCAAAGGCCAACTTGATCGCCAACAACTCCCTATCTCCAACATCATAATTCCTCTCAGCGACCGAGAGCTTCCTGGAGAAGAAGGCACACGGGACCCACTTGCCAGGAGAAGGACCCTGCGAAAGCACCGCCCCAACGCCCACCTCTGATGCATCAACCTCGACCACGAATGGCTGAGAAACATCCGGCTGTACCAGAATGGGAGCAGACGCAAAACGCTCCTTAATAGCCGAAAAGGCCTGCAATGCCTCATCCGACCAGACAGAGACATCAGCGCCCTTCTTGGTCATATCAGTAAGAGGTTTGACTAGCGTGGAATAATTCAAAATAAATTTTCTATAATAATTCGTAAACCCCAAAAATCGCATCAAAGCTTTCTGATTCTCCGGTCGGTCCCACTCCAGAACCGCCCGGACCTTTTCGGGGTCCATACGAAAACCACAATCAGAAAGCATGTATCCCAAAAATGGAAGCTCTTGCACCGCAAACAAACATTTCTCCAATTTGGCGTATAACTTATTCTCCCGCAGGATCGTCAAAACCTGTCTCACATGATCCTGATGGGTCTTCAGATCAGGAGAATAAATTAAAATGTCATCAAGGTAGACTACTACGAACCTCCCCACCAAATGATGAAAAATATCATTGACGAATCGCTGAAATACCGCTGGCGCATTCGTCAACCCAAAAGGCATTACCAGGTTCTCAAAATGATCCTCGTGCGTATTGAAGGCCGTTTTCCACTCATCCCCCTCCTTGATCCTGATCAGATTGTATGCTCCTCTCAAATCCAACTTGGAGAACACCTTGGCTCCAACAATCTGATCAAAAAGATCAGAGATCAAAGGCAGGGGATATGGATCCCGGACTGTAATACGATTCAGCTCCCGGAAATCCAAACACGGTCTCAGTGATCCATCTTTCTTCTTCACGAAGAACAAACCTACAGCCACTGGAGACTTAGATGGTCTAATATGACCCTTTGCCAAACTCTCGGCGACATACTTTCGCATGACCTCTCTCTCGGGTTGAGAGAGGTTGTAGAGCCGAGACTTAGGCAACTTAGCCCCCGGAATGAGATTCACAGGACAATCATAGTCACGATGAGGGGGCAATTCCTGAGCCCCACCCTCCGCAAACACGTCCGAAAAATCTGAGAGATACTGAGGCAAGGCCGTAACGGACACTTCAGAAATAGATGTGACAAGACAATTATCCGAACAAAACTTGCTCCAACCAATGATTTGTCTCGCCTGCCAGTCTATAGTTGGGTTATGTTTAGACAACCATGGCAACCCCAAAACTATTGGAGCTGGCAAATCCTTCATGACGAAACAGGAAATAATCTCAGTATGTCAATCACCCACCCTTAAATGAATATCATGAACAACGTGAGTAAGGCTCCCTTGAGAAAGAGGGGAAGAATCAATGGCAAAAACACGAATCTCGTTCTCTAACGTGCAAATACTTAGTCCCAAACCCTGAAGAAACAGAAAGTCAATTAAATTTACCCCAGCACCACAATCAAGAAATACATCAACAAACACATTTCGAGACTCTAGCGCCACCATAGCTGAAAGGAGAAAACGGGAACTGCAGGGAACTTGCACACCAGTCTGCTCCACCACACCATTCATACCACCAAGTGTGAGGGAGGTTTTTTTTTCTTTTTCTTTTTTCTTTATCACTTTCCCCTGTGGTTCAACATACGGACAAGAAAAAACAAAATGACCCCTCTTTCCACAAAAGAAACATAAATTGTGCGCTTTACGAAAGTCTCTACTATCCGAATGGAAAGATATCTGACCTAACTGCATGGGTTCCTCTCCTAGGCCAGAATAACAAGCAATATCTCCCTGGGCAGCTGGTGGAACAAAACTACAAGCGGGAGGAATCCCCTGCACAGAGGGACCCTTACCCCTCTCTCTGATCTATCCAAACGTATCGCCAAAGACATTGCATTTTCCAAAGTATCTGGGTATTCATGAAAAGCCAGAGCATCCTTCAACCTTTCAGATAACCCCTGACAAAACTGGCTACGTAACGCGGGGTCGTTCCACCCCGACTCAGTAGCCCACCTCCTAAACTCTGTGCAGTAAACCTCAGCAGTATGTTTACCCTGTAGTAAGTTACGTAATTTTGACTCTTCCATTAAAACTCGATCTGGGTCATCGTAAATCAATCCCAGAGCTTTAAAAAATTCCTCCAGCGACCGGAGAGCCAGAGAACCGGGCGGCAGGGAAAAAGCCCAGGATTGCGCGTCCCCTTTCAGCAAAGACATGACGATACCCACCCTCTGATCCTCATTACCTGATGAAAATGGGCACAAACGAAAGTACAATTTACATGATTCCTTGAAACGGAAAAAATCATCAGTACCCCCTGCAAATTTCTCCGGAAGAGCGACTTTAGGCTCCCCAACAATTTGACCTGTACCTGAAGCCAACACCCTCTGACACTGTGTGACCGTACTACGTAGATCCGCAACCTCCAGGGACAAACCCTGCATGCGGTCAACCAGTGCTTCAATAGACGCCATCCCATAAACACTGAGAAATGGCGGTCACAGTATGGCGGATTATAATGTCACGGCGGACGTGCACAGTTGAACAGATAACACACCAACCAGGCTCTGGACGAGAGACGGGGGAAGGGTCACCTCCTAATTAATCCCTGACCTCTTTCCCTACAATGCTCAGCCCACAGATCAAATCTTGATGGTAGATTTGCTGTGTCCACCAGCCTATGCTAGCAGAACCCTGAACTCCCTGAGATGGTGAAGTGGGGAGAAAGGAGCTGCCAGCTCGCACAGAACCTGGATGGGATAGATGACATAAACAACCAAAGACACTTATCTGCTGAGAGCAGGAACAAACAGCCAACCTTCCTTTCTAGCTTCCAAGACCACAATGAAGAGTATAATCCGCTCAGAGCACCTTAGCTGGAGACTATTTAAACTAATGACTCCACCCAGTGCACCTGATGCGAGGCGGATCCAGCACAGCATCCAAACAAATACTAGACTTGTGCTGCAATCCTGGCTGACCTCCGCACATCGTCAGAGTGGGGCATGACAGGATTATAGTTCTCATTTCAGTTGTAGCTCTTGCTTTAGTATCTTCACTTGTAGCTATCAGTT
Organism: Bufo bufo; assembly: GCF_905171765.1. Lineage (NCBI taxonomy): Eukaryota > Metazoa > Chordata > Amphibia > Anura > Bufonidae > Bufo > Bufo bufo. The sequence goes on along the minus strand of NC_053395.1, from coordinate 118,168,393 downwards.
CACTGGACCTGTGTTCTGCTGCAGCAAGCACTCCGGATATTGCCAGCTGTCCTTGGATCCGTCTTCTCTGCGGCTGCAACACCTTCAGCTAAGTGTACAGACATTGTTGTATACCTGATTATTTTCTGACTGGATCTGAGGTGGCCGCGGTTCCCTCCATATACTGAGTAGGGCACCGGTGGCCGTGCCCCTTCCACTTTTGTAGGGGTTACAGTGGTCATCAGTCTTAGGCACGTGGGCATGCCTCGTTCCGCCATTTGGATCCGGGCATGTGCTTTAGCAGCATAGGGAGAGCTTTGAGGGTCGGACAGGGGTCACCCTTTATCCTCCCTAGTTTGGGTCCGGTCAGTAGCTCTTTTACTGTGTATACTATTGTTGCTCACATACAGCCGTGACACAGGGGTTGCCCAAGTTTTTATATAACCTGGACAACCCCTTTGACTACCTTTTTGTCACGAGGGTATCGAGAACCACGCCTGACTCCGTTATACCCGGGGTCAGGAAGTCGCAGCGGTTGGCTGCACGCTCTATTTGATATAGGGCTGTTTTCCTTATGGTAGCTTTCTGGGTTTGCTTTGCAAACCCTTTTGGCTCACTCAGGGATCCGTAGCTCTTTCTCCTCAGCTGTTCCTTGTCCAGCACTCCCAATCCTCCTTATATTCCTCTCTCACACTTCTCTGGTTGCCAGAGATAGAACTTCCTGCCTGGACATCTATTCTGACCTTCTGGAGCTGTGTTGCTGCGTTCTCTGGTAGTTGGTCCAGAACGCTACCCTCCGGATCCCTGTTGGACCTTTGTGGTCTATTGTGATCGCCCACCTGGGTGTATGTGTTTGTTTGTTTTGTCTGTCCTCTCCCTGGTGTTTCCCTCTTAGTGATAGTTGTGCGGACTAGCGATCCCACCGGCCCGTGCACTATCTAGGGCTCATTTTAGGGAAAGCCAGGGTTTAGGCACATGATCGCCGCACGGGTGAGGAACCCGTCTAGGGACGTCAGGGAAGTCAGGTGCCAGCCGCAAGGTGAGTTAGGGGTCACCACCTTTCCCTCTCCCTTGGGCAGGGCTTCCCCTTTTTTCCTCCCTGTGCGTGACATAGGTCATTACATTATCTCTGGCCCTTATTTTGTGTAGGTAAAAAAAATAAAAATAATAATTTACCTACTTAGAATCCAGTATGGATCAAATTGCTGCTCTGTCCAAACAATTTCATGGCCTGTCTTTGGAGGTGGCAGGATTGAAGGCGTCGGTCCTCCAGCAACAGCAGCAATTACAACTGACCGCAAGCCCAGCGGTTGCTACTGGTAACCAGGTTGTTGCGGAACCCAAGGTCCCTCTCCCTGACAGGTTTTCTGGGGGAAGGGACAAGTTTTTGACATTCCGTGAGGCCTGTAAGTTATATTTTAAACTGCGCCCTTACTCCTATGGTAATGAAGATCAGCGGGTGGGGGTTGTTATTTCCCTGCTGCAGGGGGACCCGCAGTCCTGGGCGTTCTCTTTACCTACTGATTCCCAGGCTCTTCGGTCAGTGGATGAGTTTTTCGGGGCCTTGGGTCTCATATATGACGACCCTGACCGAGTCGCACTGGCTGAATCAAGATTACGGAGACTCTTACAAGGAGAGCGGCCGGTAGAGGAGTATTGCTCTGAATTCCGTAGGTGGGCTACGGATACCCAATGGAACGACCCGGCTCTCAGGAGTCAGTTCTGCTCTGGGTTATCTGAAAGGGTTAAGGATGCGCTTGCATTATATGAGACCCCCTTTTCCCTTGATGCAGTTATGTCCCTTTCTATCCGAATTGATAGACGCATTAGGGACAGGTTGAAAAAAACTGAGCCATTGGTAACCCCTCCCAAGCAGCAGTTAGTCTGTACGGACTTAGACGAGCCTATGCAGCTAGGAGGAACTACTCGTCAGGTCCGTCCTCCTGAGGCTCGTCGTAGGAGTGGGGTTTGTTTTTTTGTGGGGAGAGGGGTCATTTCATTAATGTCTGTCCTTCTTTCCTCAGAAACAAAAGACCATCAGAAAAACTACTAACCCCAGGCTGTGTGGAGGATGTCAGCCAGGGGGTATACGTTTCTTCCGTACGTACATCGCAATTTGTGTTGCCAGCGGTTATTATTTTTGGTGATAAGACGGAGACTATTTCTTTCTTTCTAGACAGTGGAGCAGGGGTAAATTTGATAGATGCCCATTTTGCCCGCACTTTGGGTTTGTCTCTCTGTACGTTACAGAGACCCATTCCCATATTCGCTATTGATTCTGCTCCTCTGTCTCAGAGAAACCTCACCCACATTGTTCATAATTTACACCTTCGGGTAGGGGACCACCATAACGAGATGCTTTCAGGTTATGTTCTGGAGGGGCTTCCCACTCCGGTAGTGCTAGGTATTCCCTGGTTGGTAGCGCACAATCCAGTAGTGGATTGGCAGGCCAGGGAGATTTTGGAGTGGAGTGAGCAGTGCAGAGAAAATTGCTTAAATAGCAATTGCTTAGTCGCCTCCATAACTACCCTACCTACATTTATTTCGTATTTTGAGGATGCTTTTTCTGAAAAGGGTTGTCAGAAGTTACCACCTCATCGTCCTTATGATTGCCCGGTTAACCTTATTCCCGGCGCAAAATTACCCAAGATCAGGTTATATAATCTTTCGGGTCCAGAGAGACAAGCCATGAAAGATTATATCTCCGAGAGCTTGGCTAAGGGACACATCAGACCCTCTTCTTCACCCGTGGCTGCAGGGTTTTTCTTCGTTTAAAAGAAAGATGGGGGCCTGCGTCCTTGCTTAGATTTTCGCGAATTAAATCGGATAACCATCCGAGATCCATACCCTCTTCCTCTCATTCCTGACCTGTTTAACCAGATTGCGGGTGCTAGGTGGTTCTCCAAACTTGATCTTAGGGGGGCCTACAATCTGATTCGTATTAAGGAGGGGGATGAGTGGAAGACAGCGTTTAATACCCCCGAGGGGCATTATGAAAATCTAGTTATGCCTTTCGGTCTGACCAATGCTCCTGCCGTCTTTCAACATTTCGTTAATGACATTTTTAGTCATCTAATCGGCAGGTTTGTGGTAATATACCTAGATGATATTTTAATTTATTCGTCTGATCTGAAAACACATGAGGTGCATGTCAGACAAGTACTGCAGGTCCTACGGACGAATGAATTATATGCTAAAATTGAAAAATGTGTCTTCGCCGTTCAGGAGATATAATTCCTAGGTTATTTTTTATCTGCTTCAGGTTTTCGTATGGATCCTAGGAAGGTCCAGGCAATTTTAGATTGGGATCTTCCTGAGAACCTCAAAGCACTACAACGGTTCTTGGGCTTCGCGAATTTCTATAGGAAATTCATTAAAAATTATTCACTTATTGTAAAACCGCTTACTGACATGACTAGGAAGGGGACAGATTTTTCTAAATGGTCTGACGCCGCTAAAGTTGCTTTTTCCTCTCTAAAAGAGAGGTTTACCTCAGCACCTGTACTAGTCCAACCTGATGTCTCTCAGCCTTTTATTGTTGAAGTCGATGCGTCAGAGGTGGGAGTGGGGGTGGTGCTGTCTCAGGGTCCGTCTCCTGGAAAATGGCATCCTTGTGCTTTCTTTTTTTTTTTAAATATAATCTTTATTAGATTTTATAATTTTCTTTCCAGTAACAACAACAACATGTCACAATAATATGGCAATTTGACAGGTGTTAATACATGAGGTACATTACATCTGAGGGCAGATAGACATAAATATAAATGTGCATGTAATTGTAAAGCAATAGGAATTATTTGCATACCAATAAAATGCTCAGTACATTCAAATTGTGACGTCTAAAACCCTGAGACAAATCAAACACCTTGTCCCCCCCCCCTCCCTACCCGCCCACCTAGAATGGTTCCCCCCAGCATACCGGATTACATTAAGCATTATATATATATATATATTTTTTAATCAGCTAACAACCTCCCCAGGGTTCCTGCTACCTTGCGTTTTAGGTACCATTCAGAGGACACATAAGGTGTTGGAGTAGACAACCAGCATAAAACTTTCCCATCTTTTGAAAAAGACCTCGATGCGTTTTCCTCTGAGGGAGTTCGCCTCTATTCTCTCCATATCAAAGCATTTTTTGACATGCTGAAGCACTTCGTTCATAGTAGGCATTTGTGGTCGAAGCCAGTTGTTTAATATACATCTCTTAGCTGCTAGGACAATGACATGTATAATTGGCTGTACGTGTCTATGTTCTGGGAGAGCATGAAACAAAATAATCTCAGGAATAATAGTAATATTTACTTGCAAGTAATTTTTAATTTGTTGTTTCACGGATTCCCAGAATCTCACTGTCTTGGGACAAGACCAGATCCCATGTACCATATCTGATCCATCTAAGTGACATTTTGGGCAGCATGTCAATCTGTCCTGCTTTTGAGACTGAGCGGAGAAGCGAAAGCCGTATATTGCATTGTGCATTAATCGGAACTGTGTTTCCCTCCAACCCTCGTTAAAGACTACTTTTCTAATTTTTTCCCACCCTTGTAGTATTTTTTTCTGTGCCGCTATATCAGGGAAAACTTTATTCCAAGATGAGAAGAGTGTCTCTTCAAGAGGTTTTTGCTTGGTTTCGCTGATCCCTTAGTATAGCTCAGATAATGATTTCTTTGTTGTTCCCCGCCCAATAACACGATCAAAATCACTCATAGCGAACAGCGCCCTGGGGTCTTGTATTCTAGTGTATAAAAAGCTCTTTACTTGAAGAAAGGCAAAAATATGCTGAGGGCCTCTCAAGGGGAGCCTCTCACTTAGCTCAGCATATGTATAAAAACGCTGATTTTGTATATGCCATAAATCCGAAGCCTTCATGACGCCCGCATCCCTCCAGGCCTTAAAGTGCTTAAGTTGGGTGCCCGCTGGAAACTTGTGCTTTCTTTTCTAAAAAACTATCTGCAGCAGAAAAGAACTACGATATTGGCAATAGGGAACTATTAGCTATTAAACTTGCGTTTGAGGAGTGGCGTCACTTTTTAGAGGGGGCAGTCCACCCCGTCACTGTGATTACGGACCACAAAAATCTTCTGTACCTCGAATCAGCTAAGCGTCTCACCCCTAGACAGGCTAGGTGGTCGCTATTTTTTACCAGGTTTAACTTTGTGATTACCTATCATCCTGGGGCAAAGAACACCAAGGCTGATGCACTATCTCGTTGTTTCCCTGGAGGGGGTAATGTGAGTGATCCGGTGCCCATTCTTCAAAGAGGAGTGGTTGTTTCTGCGGTACACTCTGTTTTGGAGGGGAAGGTGTTAGAGGCCCAGGGGGACGCCCCGGTCTCTTGCCCCTCAGAGAATTTGTTTGTACCGTTGAACCTACGTTTCGAATTATTAAAGGAACATCATAATTCGGCACTTGCTGGGCACCCGGGTAGTAAAGCAACCTTGGAGCTATTGTCTCGTCGTTTTTGGTGGCCAAGGTTGCGTCAGGATGTATTGGATTTTGTGTCTTCTTGTTCTACCTGTGCGCGTGCAAAAGTTTCACATACACGTCCTGCAGGGTCTCTATTACCACTCGTCATTCCCAATAGACCATGGACACATCTGTCAATGGATTTTATCACTGACTTACCTTTGTCTGCGGGTAAAACAGTTATTTTTGTAGTAGTGGACAGGTTTAGCAAAATGGTACACTTCATTGCGTTACCCGCACTACCTAATGCTAAAGACTCTTGCTTAGGTATTCGTCAGTGAAATCGTGAAGCTTGTTGTTTCGGATCGGTGTACCCAGTTTATTTCTAAATTTTGGAAAGCTTTTTGTTCCCGTTTGGGGGTACACTTGTCCTTTTCCTCAGCTTTACATCCTCAGTCGAATGGACAGACTGAGCGTACCAACCAAAACCTGGAGACATATCTAAGATGTTTTGTGTCTGAAAACCAAGAGTTGTGGTCATCATATTTACCGTTAGCTGAGTTTGCCATAAATAATCGTCGTCAGGAATCCACTGGCAAGTCTCCATTTCTTGGTGCATATGGTTTTCATCCCCAATTCTGTACTTTCAAAGAGGGGGGGTCTACTGGGGTTCCCGAAGAGGAACGGTTTTCGTCATCTCTTTCATCGGTATGGCAGAAGGTGCAAGCTAACTTGAAAAATATGGGAGGTAAATACAAATGCATGGCTGATAAGAGACGGTCGCCAGGTCCGGACCAAGGAGTGAATGACTATGTGTGGTTGTCTACTAGGAATATTAAATTGAAGGTTCCCTCTTGGAAACTGGGTCCTAGGTTTATTGGCCCTTACAAAATTGTAGCCATCATCAACCCCGTGGCTTTTCGCCTGGAGTTACCTCAGACTTTTAAAATTCATAATGTTTTTCATAAGTCGTTACTCAAAAAATATGTTCCACCTCTAGAACCGTCACCGCTGCCACCCTCTCCTGTTGTCGTGGATGGTAATCTAGAATTTCAGATATCCAAAATTGTTAATTCTTGTCGGGTCTGCCGCTCTCTTCAATATCTGGTGCATTGGAGAGGTTACGGTCCCAAGGAAAGAATGTGGGTTCCTGCGTCTGAGGTAAACGCCGACAGGCTAGTTCGGGTTTTTTATGCCTCTCATCCTGAGAGACCTGGTCCTGAGTGTCCGGAGGCCCCTCGTAGAGAGGGGGGTACTGTCACGAGGGTATCGAGAACCACGCTTGACTCCGTTATACCCGGGGTCAGGAAGTCGCAGCGGTTGGCTGCACGCTCTATTTAATATAGGGCTGTTTTCCTTATGGTAGCTTTCTGGGTTTGCTTTGCAAACCCTTTTGGCTCACTCAGGGATCCGTAGCTCTTTCTCCTCAGCTGTTCCTTGTCCAGCACTCCCAATCCTCCTTATATTCCTCTCTCACACTTCTCTGGTTGCCAGAGATAGAACTTCCTGCCTGGACATCTATTCTGACCTTCTGGAGCTGTGTTGCTGCGTTCTCTGGTAGTTGGTCCAGAACGCTACCCTCCGGATCCCTGTTGGACCTTTGTGGTCTATTGTGATCGCCCACCTGGGTGTATGTGTTTGTTTGTTTTGTCTGTCCTCTCCCTGGTGTTTCCCTCTTAGTGATAGTGGTGCGGACTAGCGATCCCACCGGCCCGTTCACTATCTAGGGCTCATTTTAGGGAAAGCCAGGGTTTAGGCATGTGATCGCCGCACGGGTGAGGAACCTGTCTAGGGACGTCAGGGCAGTCAGGTGCCAGCCGCAAGGTGAGTTAGGGGTCACCACCTTTCCCTCTCCCTTGGGCAGGGCTTCCCCTTTTTTCCTCCCTGTGCGTGACGTAGGTCATTACACTTTTATGAGCCATAACTACAGACTACATTATTTCAGTCCAAGCGCTTCCGCTCCATGAAATATATAGTTAAAGAAATTATTAACTTTATTGCCTAGGAGCAATAAATCTTCTCAGTACAACTAAAGGCAGCTATTTAAAAGTGTGACAATAACTATTAATTATGTTTGGCTTTTTATTAATAGCAGATCAACTAGCTTAAAGGGATTCTGTCACCTATTTTTACCTTATAGAGATGTGGACATGCACGGCTAGATCGCCGCTAGCATGTCTGCAATATACCTGTCCCATATCTCTGAGTGGTTTTATTGAGTGTAAAAAATGATTTTATATATATGTACATCAGCCTGGTAAGGAGCCCAAGGGGCTGCACTAACCGTTCTGGAGCCCAGCCACGCCCCCCTGTGAAGGAGCCCAGCACCGCCTGTATCCAGGAATCCCCTCCTTGCTCACGAAGTCAGATCGCCGTAATCTCGCGGTGCGCGTGTGGTGCGCATCGCGAGATTACGGTGATCTGATTTTGTGAGCAAGTTACGTTAAAATTGGAAAAAACCCTCACAAAAATGTAACCTTTTTTCTTGTAGATTTTCAATGTGTGGCTGCAGTAAATTTTGTTTTGCAGGATTAGTTGTAGGTTTTTTAGGAACAATGTTGGAGTATATATTGTGTATTAAATAACTTTTTTTAATTTATTTTTAGGGAGAAAGATAAAAAAACATAAATTTTTACATTATTTAGTTGATTCTTTTTTTATGGTGTTCACCATGTTGTAAGATAATATACTTTTATTATCTGGGTCACCACAATCATGATTCTGTCACATTTCTATATATTTTTACTGCTTTTCTCTTATCCTGTCAGCTCTGGAACTGCTCCCTCATTCTCCTCCAGACTGACAGGGAAGGGGGGGGGGGGGCTGCTTTATCTGCTCATATCTCTGGTTTGCCATTCCAAGCTTTCAAACAATACCAGAATGACAGCATTATGTTCAGTACATATCACTGATAGAAATCTAGATGCTGTGAATACAGCTGAAAGTCAAAGTAAAAGCAGGTTTTACCTGCAATTGTTCCCAAATCGATTTCTAACAGTGATTTCTCCTCTGTTGCTTGGACTTTAGCTGTCATTGTGGTCTTGTATGACAGCCTGAAATGGCAGCTTGCAAACAAGACCTGTTGCATGTTTCTAGCTGCTACCATTTAGGTAATATCAGCATCTAAAGCAGCCCTCCCACCTTCACTTTCTGCCCAAGCCCAGCTCTGGCAGAACAATAAGCTACATTTCCCACTGACCACGCTGGACTGGGGCAAAACAGTTAGGTGGGTAAAAGCATTAGCAAGGTACAGGAAAGCACATTTTTTCTCATGCAACTTTAATGTGTCTTCCTGCTGGACACCAAAGTTCCCATAACCCTAGACTTATTGTTTAATTTTTTTGTTTCCTGGTATTTTAAAGGGTTTCTATCACTTGGTATCACATATTTAGGTGTCAGACACTAGCGATCCGCTAGTGTCTGCTCTAACAAACCATCCTAATATGATAGGTTTTGGGGCAGCCGTTTTGCTAAAATAACAACTTTTATTAATATGCTAATGAGCCTCTAGGTGCTATGGGGGCGTCATTAGCACCTAGAGGCTCCGTCTACCTTCCTAAACTGCCGCCGCCCAGCGCGTCCCTCCAGCCCGCCCATCTCCTGCTGAATGCGATCCTCTCCGTGCGCGTCTCTGTTCTGCGCATGCGCAGTGAATGTCTGACCGCTTCCCTGCTCAGACATCTCCACTGCGCCTGTTCCTCGGAGCACTATGATGTCATCGGCGCAGGCGCAGTGGAGATGTCTGAGCAGGGAAGCGGTCAGACATTCACTGCGCATGCGCAGAACAGAGACGCGCACGGAGAGGATCGCATTCAGCAGGAGATGGGCGGGCTGGAGGGACGCGCTGGGCAGCGGCAGTTTAGGAAGGTAGACGGAGCCTCTAGGTGCTAATGACGCCCCCATAGCACCTAGAGGCTCATTAGCATATATATATAAGTTGTTATTTTAGCAAAACGGCTGCCCCAAAACCTATAATATTAGGATGGTTTGTTAGAGCAGACACTAGCGGATCGCTAGTGTCTGACACCTAAATATGTGATACCAAGTGATAGAAACCCTTTAAGACTACGAAATTGGTCAGATGTTCATGAATATAGGAATAAGTTATATTCATGAACTTCTGACTAATTTAGAGAGTATGGGTCCATTCACACGTCCGCAATTCTGTTCCTCATTTTGCGGAACGGAATTGCGGACCCATTCATTTCTATGGGGCTGCACGATGTGCTGCCCGGATCCGGAAATGCGGATCCGCACTTCCAGGTCGCAATTACATTCACGAAAAAAATAGAACATGTCCTATTCTTGTCCGCAATTGCGGACAAGATTAGGAATTTTCTATTAAGTGCCGCCGATGTGCGGTCTGCAAAATGCGGAACGCACATTGCCGATGTCCGTGTTTTGCGGATCCGCAGATCTGCGGATCCGCAAAACACATCCGGACGTGTGAATGGACCCTATATCAAACTTTTAAAGGTGTTCTCCAGGAATTAAGAAAATGAAAACACTTAAATTTTTTTTTTTATTATAAATATATTCCCAAATACCTTTCATTAGTTCATGCAAAACCTGTCTTAATCACACAGCAGGACAAGTTAATTCACAACACTGAGCTAAAAAGCTACATCATCCTCCTCTCTGCTTGTTTAATATGATCTTCAGCTGAATCTTTGTAGGAATGGAGTTCATGAGGAGGCACGAAGTATAGAGAGAAGGGTGGTGTATGAGTAATAAGCAGCAGCCATTACCACAGCACCATAATACCACCATCTGCCCTGTTCATCTCACAGAGATTCAGCTAAATGTCAGCTGTATTGAGGATTATAATCCCTGACAAGCAGAGCAAAAAGGAGGATGAGGCAGCCTTTTAACTCAATGTTCTGAAGTAACTTGTCCTGCTGTGTGATTAGGACAGGTTGTGCGTGTACTAATAGGACGGCAGCCAATTTATTTCTCCTAATGATTGCTCCCTAGACAAAACGAGCCATTATAATTAATGAAAGATATTTGGGAATATACACTGCTCAAAAAAATAAAGGGAACACAAAAATAACACATCCTAGATATGAATTAATTAAATATTCTTCTGAAATACTTTGTTCTTTACATAGTTGAATGTGCTGACAACAAAATCACACAAAAATAAAAAAATGTAAATCAAAAATTTTCAACCCATGGAGGTCTGGATTTGGAGTCACACTCAAAATTAAAGTGGAAAAACACACTACAGGCTGATCCAACTTTGATGTAATGTCCCTAAAACAAGTCAAAATGAGGCTCAGTAGTGTGTGTGGCCTCCACGTGCCTGTATGACCTCCCTACAATGCCTGTGCATGCTCCTGATGAGGTGGCGTATGGTCTCCTGAGGGATCTCCTCCCAGACCTGGACAAAAGCATCTGCCAACTCCTGGACAATCTGTGGTGCAACGTGACGTTGGTGGATAGAGCGAGACATGATGTCCCAGATGTGCTCAATTGGATTCAGGTCTGGGGAACGGGCTGGCCAGTCCATAGCATCAATGCCTTCGTCTTGCAGGAACTGCTGACACACTCCAGCCACATGAAGTCTAGCATTGTCTTGCATTAGGAGGAACCCAGGGTCAACCGCACCAGCATATGGTCTCACAAGGGGTCTGAGGATCTCATCTCGGTACCTAATGGCAGTCAGGCTACCTCTGGCGAGCACATGGAGGGCTGTGCGGCCCTCCAAAGAAATGCCACCCCACACCATTACTGACCCAATGCCAAACCGGTCATGCTGGAGGATGTTGCAGGCAGCAGAACGTTCTCCACGGCGTCTCCAGACTCTGTCACGTCTGTCACATGTGCTCAGTGTGAACCTGCTTTCATCTGTGAAGATCACAGGGCGCCAGTGGCGAATTTGCCAATCTTGGTGTTCTCTGGCAAATGCCAAATGTCCTGCACGGTGTTGGGCTGTAAGCACAACCCCCACCTGTGGACGTCGGGCCCTCATATCACCCTCATGGAGTCGGTTTCTGACCGTTTGAGCAGACACATGCACATTTGTGGCCTGCTGGAGGTCATTTTGCAGGGCTCTGGCAGTGCTCCTCCTGTTCCTCCTTGCACAAAGGCGGAGGTAGTGGTCCTGCTGCTGGGTTGTTGCCCTCCTACGGCCTCCTCCAGGTCTCCTGATGTACTGGCCTGTCTCCTGGTAGCGCCTCCATGCTCTGGACACTACGCTGACAGACACAGCAAACCTTCTTGACACAGCTCGCATTGATGTGCCATCCTGGATAAGCTGCACTACCTGAGCCACTTGTGTGGGTTGTAGACTCAGTCTCATGCTACCACTAGAGTGAAAGCACCGCCAGCATTCAAAAGTGACCAAAACATCAGCCAGGAAGCATAGGAACTGAGAAGTGGTCTGTGGTCACCACCTGCATAACCACTCCTTTATTGGGGGTGTCTTGCTAATTGCCTATAATTTCCACCTGTTCTCTATCACATTTGCACAACAGCATGTGAAATTGATTGTCACTCAGTGTTGCTTCCTAAGTGGACAGTTTAATTTCACAGAAATGTGATTGACTTGGAGTTATATTGTGTTGTTTAAGTGTTCCCTTTATTTTTTTGAGCAGTGTATTTATAATAAAGTCATATTTAAGTATTTCCATTTTCTTATTTCCCAGAGAATCCCTTCAAGATTTTGATATACTAAAGATATAATATGGAGCATAAAGAAATTGGATTCTAGAAGGCTACAATTTCAGGAAATTTTCATAGTTACTGTAATTCAGGCTAACATGAGATTTGGCGCCAGGACATATTTTTCTCCAGAACTTGGTTTATAATCCCAAAAAAGCAGGAAATATTTGTTTAATAAAATATCAATATTATAAAAAATGCTATTTGAAGACATTTCCAGATTTAAAGTAAAATTTATCCTAAAGCAAAATTTCCACAGTCCAGGAAATTGCCTTTTGAACCTATTTGAATTAAACTATAACCAGAGGAATGCCATATGGCATCAACATGTCTAACTATACTGTCTTAATATGTATATTTAGTCAAAGTAAAAAAGTTTTTTTTATGCCTTTTTTTATGTATTTATTTATTTTTACTTTGCAGGGTGGTTTTAGGCTAGTTTCATGCTAACATGAAAACCATACGGCAGGCTGTAGAGGCAGAAGACTTTCTGGCATTAGTACAGATACAAGCCAGGTCTCATTATAGCCTAAGGTTTACACATGAGTTTACAAAAAAACATTTCCTACCCTTCTATATATACAGATTAGACATGAGTGAATTTGTAAAAAAATTGATTCGGCCGGTTTGCCTGGCTGCAGAGAGCCTTTATAGTGGTGTAGAACACTGTGCCTTGCAGTTACACGCATAGGGAGTCTGCTGTGGTAGTGAAATAATACTGTGAGTCCATATGACATGAGATGACAGGTGTCACTTTTAGAATCACTGCACACTTCACTTCTTAGGGCAGTCACGGGGCCAAAACTAACCAAATAACTCAAGTATGAACTCAGCCTTACAGGTCGATGTTAGCGCCAAGAAGAAGCGCACTCCTTTTACACCGTTGTCAGCTGATTCCACATAGATGTCTACAGAACCTGTTCTCTTAAACGCTTATACAAGTAGAACCCCCCTGATAGAGTGGAGAGGGTGTCAGCAGTAAGTTTGTGTTGACGTCACTGATTAATTTGCCCTTCCTCTGATCCGTCATAACAATAACCCACAAAAAACGGATCGTGTCTGTGGAGCATACGCCTTCACTCGGTCAGCATTTGCTAAATAATCCATCAGTAAGGCCTCCATTTTGGACAGGTAACGAGGGTCCAACAAGGTGGAGAGCCAGAAGTCATCCCTCTGCCGAATGGTGACAATTCGGCTGTCACTACGCAAGCAAGTGAGCATGCATCGTGCCATTTGTGCAAGTGACTCGGAGGGACTCCCTGCCTCCATCTCCACTGCATAATGCCACTGAGTGTCTGGGACCTCTGCCTCCTCTTCCTCATCGCCCTGTAGCTCTTCTGGCTGCTCCTGCATCTCTTCTCCTGTCACGTGTGTATAAAAATCACCCATGTTACTACACATTGCTTGTGCTCCAATGTCCTCCTCCTCCAGTTCAGCCCCCACAGGGCTCATGTGGCCATGAGAACTAGGCGCCCCATTTCCAGTCCCCTGACCAACCAGATTTACCAGCATCTGTTCCAGGACATTAGGCAGTGGAATGACATCGTTCAGCCCGTAGTCCTGACAAATAACGTGGCCTCCTCAAAGGGCCTGAGCAAACGGCAGGTGTCACAAATCAGCTACCACTGGTTGACATCAAAGTTACACAGGGGAGTACTCCTTTTCACTTGGATCATCAAGAAATCGTTTATGGCCTTTCTCTGTTCGTATAGTCGGTCCAACATATGGAGGATGGAATTCCAACGGGTGGAAACATTGCATATCAGTCTATGTTAGGGGATGCCGTTCTGCAGCTCAAGTAGGGTGTGCTTGGCAGTGGACGAGTGGCTGAAGTGCATGCAAAGTTTCCTGGCCATTTTTAAGATGTCTTGCAGATGGGTGGAAGACTTCAGGAGCTGCTTGACAGCCAGATTGAACACATGTGCCATGCAGGGCGCATGGCTCAGCCCTCCTTGATGCAGCGCCGACACCATGTTCTTCCCATTGTCGGTCACCATGGTTCCGATTTTCAGTTGTTCCAGAGAAAGCCAGTATCGATTTCTTGATAAAGGACACAGAGCTCTTCCTCCCCTGTGTGACTGTTCGCCCAGGCAAGCGAGATGCAGAACAGCATGACACCGCCGTGCCCTGCACATGGGGTATGCTGCAGGGGCACTATGAATTGTCCCTGCAGTGGAGGCTGAGGACACGGTGGAGGATGAGGAGGCAGAGGCGGACATTGTCGCAGGACCAACGGTGTGAGAACGTGGAGGCGGAAGCGGCATCACCTGGCCAAGTTGCTGGTGTGGCTGTGCAGGAACCACATTCACCCAGTGGGCCATAACGGCAAATATATTTTACTTTTGCCACTAATACATGCCACAAAAAGCTTTAGAACATATAACTGCACCGCTGAATGGCAAATATATATTTCTTTTTTCCACTAATACGCAACAAAAAGGGCTTTAGAACATATAACTGCACCGCTAAACAGTAAATATATTTTACTTTTGCCACTAATACACGCCGCAGAAGGCTTAGAGCATATACAGTCAGGTCCATAAATATTGGGACATCTACACAATTCTACAATTTTTGGCTCTATACACCACCACAATGGATTTGAAATGAAACGAACAAGATGTGCTTTAACTGCAGACTGTCAGCTTTAATTTGAGGGCTTTCACATCCAAATCAGGTGAACGGTGTAGGAATTACAACAGTTTGCATATGTGCCTCCCACTTGTTAAGGGACCAAAAGTAATGGGACAATTGGCTTCTCAGTTGTTCCATGGCCAGGTGTGTGTTATTCCCTAATTATCCCAATTACAATGAGCAGATAAAAGGTCCAGAGTTCATTTCAAATGTGCTATTTGCATTTGGAATCTGTTGCTGTCAACTCTCAAGATGAGATCCAAAGAGCTGTCACTATCAGTGAAGCAAGCCATCATTAGCCCATCAGAGAGATAGCAAAAACATTAGACGTGGCCAAAACAACTGTTTGGAACATTCTTAGAAAGAAAGACCCGGATAACCACGGAAAACAACTGTGGTGGATGACCGAAGAATTCTTTCCCTGGTAAAGAAAACACCCTTCACAACAGTTGGCCAGATCAAGAACACTCTCAAGGAGGTAGGTGTATGTGTGTCAAAGTCAACAATCAAGAGAAGACTTCACCAGAGTGAATACAGAGGGTTCACCACAAGATTTAAACCATTGGTGAGCCTCAAAAACACGAAGGCCAGATAAGAGTTTGCCAAACGACATCTAAAAATCCTTCACAGTTCTGGAACAACATTCCATGGACAGATGAGACCAAGATCAACTTGTACCAGAGTGATGGGAAGACAAGAGTATGGAGAAGGAAAGGAACTGCTCATGATCCTAAGCATACCACCTTATCAGTGAAGCATGGTGGTGGTAGTGTCATGGCGTGGGCATGTATGGCTGTCAATGGAACTGGTTCTCTTGTATTTATTGATGATGTGACTGCTGACAAAAGCAGCAGGATGAATTCTGAAGTGTTTCGGGCAATATTATTTGCTCATATTCAGCCAAATGCTTCAGAACTCATAGGACGGCGCTTCACAGTGCAGATGGACAATGACCCAAAGCATACTGCAAAAGCAGCCAAAGAGTTTTTTAAGGGAAAGAAGTGGAATGTTATGCAATGGCCAAGTCAATCACCTGACCTGAATCCGATTGAGCATGCATTTCACTTGCTGAAGACAAAACTGAAGGGAAAATGCCCCAAGAACAAGCAGGAACTGAAGACAGTGGCAGTAGAGGCCTGGCAGAGCATCACCAGGGATGACACCCAGCGTCTGGTGATGTCTATGTGTTCCAGCCTTCAGGCTGTAATTGACTGCAAAGGATTTGCAACCAAGAAATAAAAAGTGAAAGTTTGATTTATGATTATTATTATGTCCCATTACTTTTGGTCCCTTAACAAGTAGAAGGCTCATATGCAAACTGTTGTAATTCCTACACTGTTCACCTGATTTGGATGTAAATACCCTCAAATTAAAGCTGACAGTCTGCAGTTAAAGCACATCTTGTTCCTTTCATTTTAAATCCATTGTCGTGATGTATAGAGCCAAAAATGTTAGAATTGTGTCGATGTCCCAATATTTATCGACCTGACTGTAACTGCACTGCTGAATGGCAAATATATTTTACTTTTGACACTAATACATGACAAAAAGGGCTTTAGAACATATAACTGCACCGCTGTATGACAAATATATTTTTATTTTTTCCACTGATACACGTCAAAAAAGGCTTTAGAACATGCAACTGCACTGCTGAAAGGCAAATATATTTTTCTTTTTCCCACTAATACACGACAAAAAGGGCTTTAGAACATGTACTTGCACCGCTGAACGGCAGATATATTTTTCTTTTGCCATTAATGCACGACAAAAAGTGCTGTCATTTTAGCACTTCACCACACAACAGCTAATAAGCCCTTTTTTCCCCACTAATACAAGCCAAAAAATGCTTTAGAACATATAACTGCACCACACAAGGGCAAATAAGATGTAGAAATATTTCCTTGTAATAAACCCTGTTAATGGCTGTAACACCCCAATAACAAGAACGGTTTGCTGGAATTACAGAGCAGTATAATTGCAATTTGTTAGCCCAGTCAGTGCAGCAAGGTGTAATAGGATTGTTCCTATTACCCAGGCTAGAACCTCATCTACTGAACACTGTTCAACATAAATGCTTTGATGATTCCTCCCTATCCTTTCCCTACACCTTGAATAATCTTTCCCTGCACGTGTAAATAGTTTTTTAGCACAATGACGTTTTTTCTAGCACTTTCCCTAGCTCCTGCTGACGTCTCTCTCTGCACTAAGTACACTGGAAAATGACAGAATCCAAGATGGCTGAGGCTATTTATAGGGCTGTGACATCACAGCGCTGGCTGGCTGCTGATTGGCTGCATGCATGGCATTATGGGTGATCCCGCCTTCCCAGAGTTCCTTGCTCCATGTCCTCAAATGTGGAGCAGCCATTTTACGAAAAAATGCAATTCGTTACCACGAAGCGTGAAGAAAATTAGGATTCGGTGCGAATTCCACTTTGTCAGCTTTGATTGGCTCATCTCTAATACAGATATAGATTTGCATACAAACCTACATTCAGACTCCTCATTATTCTTTACAGTGGAGTACTAAGTTAAATTCAATACCTCTAATGCCTTAGATATTAGGAAATGTCGTAACATGTTACAGCCCAAATTAGGAGGGCTGGAGGTATGCACGCAAACCAAATTTTTATTGCATAACAAGTGATTTGATTTGATACATCATATCCCAAATTAAAATATAAAACATTAAGCTGTTGCACTTACAGCTGGACTAAGCAGAGTTAACATCATCATATTTTAGTCTATACTTTTGAGCAGTTCAACAAAAATAACTGAAATGTTGATTAGCACATTCTCTCTCGCTTTCTTCCTTGTCTTGCTCCCATCTCATACAGCAAAGAGAAAGAACAGCTTCTCTCCCTTCATTCCAGAAATCAGTGGGGTTCTCAGTGCTCAAACCCCCACTGATGAAATCTTTTGATATGTCCCTATAACTTATCAAATGTTTTCTGAAAACACAGTGACCCTTTAGAAATGTAAAACAAGCTAGGTAGTTAAATGCTACATTACTGCAGCTTTTCACATTTATAGTACCTGCAATTTTATAAATTTATGTAATTTCTAATCAAAGATAACATAATCTCTGTGTGTATGGTTTTGCTGTTACTTTTAGTTTATTATATATTAATGTAAAACTGCCTAGATGCAATTATTTATTTTCTAAAGTAATACAAATGACTTCAGTGCTGCTTATTTTATAATTATACGTTATGACCAATGCATTAGAAAATATTCTAGACATGTGGAGCAGGAAATGAATTAGTAATTTGAATTTTGGCAGGAAAAATGTTTCTGAGCACAGCTGAAATCGACATTTGCGGAATTATTAATCAGTTATGCAGTTTTTCAACAATGAAGTCCTATTTGAATGATTTTTTTTTATCATTCTTTTTACTTTAATATAACATAAACCAGTTACTCTATGCATAGCCTATAGATCAAAACACGATTTTACTGTTAAAACCCCTGAGAATAACCACCCAACCCCTTATTTTGCCTTTAATACTACACACTGACAAAAGTTTTTGACACTGATAATTTAGAAATTTGCTGATACAGTAACATCAACACAATACAATCAACACGTTTAAACCATAAAGTGTACATTTAGATTTTTTTCTTTTGGCATGGTAGAAATATATATTTTATCCTTCTTGTTTGAAATATCTAAATATCAATGTCCAAAGGTGAACTTGTACTGTGTACCAAGTGCATCCAATCTTTCCTCATGAAGACCAAATAACCTTCTTCTAATAGATCCACAGGTTAACACTAGATTTAAAGGGAACCTGTCACGTTGAACATGGTGTCTGAGCTGAAGGCAGCATGTTATAGAGCAGGAGGGGCTGAACACTAATCTTGCAATACATTTACCGTAGACTACCAGAAATACAGAAATTGATCTCTTTACCACCATATACTCCTTTTAATATGATAGTAACATAGTAAAATAGTTTTTTAGGCTGAAAAAAGACATCTGTCCATCCAGTTCAGCCTGTTATCATGGAAGTTGATCCTGAGGAAGGCAAAAAACCTGCATGAGGTAGAAGTCAATTTGCCTCATTTAAGGGGAAAACATTATTTCCCTAATTCAATCAGGCAATCACAATAACTCCCTGGATCAACGACCCCTCTCTAGTAGCTATAGCCTGTAATATTATTACACTCCAGAAATACATCCAGGCCCTTCTTGAACTCTTTTAGAGAATTCACTATTACCACCTCCTCAGGCATAGAGTTCCATAGTCTCACTGCTCTTACCGTAAAGAATCCACTTCCATGTTTGTGTAGAAACCATCTTTCGTCTAGATGTAGAGGATGTTCCCTCATCTCCTGGGTATAAACAGATCATGGGAGAGATCTCTGTACTGACCACCTGAGGATGTGGTGATGGCGAGTTCACTATAAGGCCTCTTTCACACGGGCGTCCCGGCTTAGCGCCAGATGCTTTGCGTGTGCATTGCAGGAAAACCCGCGCGAGTGTGCACGCAATTTCAGTCAGTTTTGACTGAGATTGTGTTGCGTGGTTCAGTTTTTTCCGCACGAGTGCAATGCATTTTGCACGTGCATGATAAAAAACTGAATGTGGTACCCATACCCGAACCCGGACTTCTTCACTGAAGTTTGGGTTTGGATTAGGTGTTCTGTATATTTTATTATTTTCCCTTATAACATGGTTATAAGGGAAAATAATAGCATTCCTAATACAGAATGCTTACTAAAAAATAACTCACCTGATCCTCTTGTTCGCGCAGCTGGCATCGTCTTCTTTCTTCATCTTTCAGGACCTGCAAAAGGACCTTTGATGACGTAATTGCGTCAGCGCAGGTCATGCTGAATGAAGATAGAAGGATCTTCTATCTTCATTCAGCAGGACCTGCGCTGACGTCACCGGGCTAACCCCTCAAGCAACATTTTAGTAAGCATTCTGTATTAAGAATGCTATTATTTTCCTTTATAACCATGTTATAAGAGAAAATAATACAGTAAATTGACTTTTATCAATTTACTAACATCATTTTCTAGCAACCATGCATGAAAATCGCATTGCATCCGCACTTGCTTGCGGATGCTATGCAATTTTCATGCATCCCCATTCATTTCTATGGGGCCTACAAATATAGAACATTCAGCGATTTTTCACGCAGCGCACAAGTGATGCGTGAAAATCACCGCTCATCTGCACAGCCCCATTGAAGTGAACGGGTCCGGATTCAGTGCGGGTGCAATGCGTTCACACCTCACACCCCGGCACCCAGACAGAGGAGAGAGGTCCCATAGCAGAGATTCAGGGTTCATGTCATAGCAGAGAATCATGCTTCACGTCACCCAACACTGGAACAGGCCACTGTCAGATATTTTTAGGCCCCGGCACCCAGACAGAGGAGAGAGGTCCCATAGCAGAGAATCACGCTTCATGTCACCCACCATTGGAACAGGCCATTGTCAGATATTTTTAGGCCCCGGCACCAAGACAGAGGAGAGAGGTCCCATAGCAGAGATTCAGGCTTCATGTCATAGCAGAGAATCAGGCTTCACGTCACCCAACACTGGAACAGGCCACTGTCAGATATTTTTAGGCCCCGGCACCCAGACAGAGAAGAGAGGTCCCATAGCAGAGAATCAGGCTTCATGTCATAGCAGAGAATCAGGCTTCATGTCACCCACCATTGGAACAGGCCATTGTCAGATATTTTTAGGCCCCGGCACCCAGACAGAGGAGAGAGGTCCCATAGCAGAGAATCTGGCTTCATGTCATAGCAGAGAATCAGGCTTCATGTCACCCACCACTGGAACAGGCCACTGTCAGATATTTTTAGGCCCCGGCACCCAGACAGAGGAGAGAGGTCCCATAGCAGAGAATCTCGCTTCATGTCATAGCAGAGAATCAGTCTTCATGTCACCCACCACTGGAACAGGCCATTGTCAGATATTTTTAGGCCCCGGCACCCAGACAGAGGAGAGAGGTCCCATAGCAGAGATTCAGGCGTGGGCGTGTCTGGTGTCTGCAGCTGAGGTGGAAGGGTGTGTCAGTAGCAGCTCCTGAAACTCCACAGCACAGGCCTCTCCGGGGAGTTTCCTGCCATCTGCTCCCCAGGAGGAGTTCCAGGCTTGCGGGGAGCTTTTCCATCTCTCCCCAGCCCAGGCCCTGCCTCTCCTTAGGGAGCTGGTAGGGTCCTGTGGCCATGTCCTCACAGAAGGATGCCCCTGCTCCCCGGCTTGGGTCAGTGGGGAGTAAGGGGTCTCAGCAACCGACCCTGAAGGATGATGGCGAATGGGTAACTACACCTGGACGCGGTAGTGGCAGCCGAGTCCCCCCTGAGGACCCAAGGACGCCAGGAAGAAGGAGTCAGCCTGCGGAGGGCCGGGAGGTGTCGTCCCAGATAGGTTGGGGGTCTCGGCGGGAGGGAGAAAATAACTCCACCTACAGCTCTCGCTTGGCCTCCCACCTGCGGGAATATGATGAGCTGGGACAGCACCTCAGAGCCCTGAGGAAGGAGCTGAAAGAGACATGGGCTAAAGCCACCATTTCTGAAAAGAAAAAGAGGCACCCCCTTAATGAAAAGATTAGGGGGTTAAAGGAGAGTTTGGAGGTCTCCCTGAGGCGGCAGTAGAAGCTGCTGGAAGTCAGTGGCCCCTTCAGGGAGAAACTGTTAAATGGTGACCGGTTCAGGGAAATGGAGGCCATGAGGAGAGGGGAGCCATGCGGGGGTGTGGAGAGTGAGAATGAAGAGTTGAAAGACTCTGAGCCTCGAACACCCCAGGCAGGTCCCCAAACCTCACAGCATGAAACGGCCTCCCCACCTGTGACCCCGGTGCAGGAGACATACAGTGACATCCCACCAGAACAAGTGTGTTTGCCTTCATCAGATGAGGCCTTAGCCATAGAGGAGGAAGGCAGTGAGGAGGGCGGTGGTGGGCTTCTGAAGGAGATTAAAATGTTGGAATCACCTAAAATAGACTTCCAGAACTTTGTTTTTGGAGACGATTTGCTGGATGATAGTTGTGGCAAAGAAAAAAAGAAAAAAAAGAAAAGTACAGATAATGTGGAAATACGTTATGTTTATGTGTCCAATACACGCTTGGTGGGGACTGAAAAGTCCACACCAGGCGTGCACCCCACTAAACTCCCCGGCTCGGCATCTGTGGTGGTGCCTGAGTGGAGAGGCGGGGAGATCGTGGGATCCAAAATGGCGCTGGATGGCGTCCCTGCTAGCGGAGGCAGGGAGAAGTTACCTATTGGAGGTGGAGGGAGCAGGCGGAAGCCTCGGGAGGCCGGAGGGGCTTGAGCTCCTCGGGAGGCCCCGCCCGCCACTCCGCCTGTCGCTTCATCCACCGCTCTGCCCGCTGCCCTGCCTGCCATTCCGGCATGTAGGGTGGTGCTGGGGCGGTGTGATGGGGTCGCCGTCCCTCCCACATGGGGCGGTGATAGCCCTGAGTCTCCGTCTGCAGCCGTAAGTGTGCGGCGGGGATCGGGTGAAGCAGCGGTGAGCGAGGTTGGAAGCGTGACTGGGGGTGTGTCCGGGCATCCTCCTATTGGCGCGCATGTTGGCGTGGCTGGGGGGGTGTCCGGCCGTGCCTCTGGACGCACTCCCGGAGTGAAGAAAGAATGTGCTGGCGTGGCGAACAAGCGCCTGCGCATTGAAGAACCAGGGGCCGGAGCTGCCGGAAAAGAGAAGTCTCCGGTCCTCTGCTAAGAGAGGCATTATTGCGCCAAAACATGTGGGGATGTACATCGCCACTGGACACGCCCCCTCTGTCTCTGCCTCCTCCTCCAGCGCTAAATTAAGTGCTGGGGAGGGGGGGACCGTGGTTGTTAGTGCCCAGGTCTTAAGGGCAGTAGGGGAGGGCTTGTCCGGTGGCGATGGAAGTGGCAGTGTAAATAACAATAGTGTAAATAACAATAAAGTAAATAATAAAGTTAAGGAAAATAGAGCACCTGCCGCACCAGCTGTCCCAGCAG
Source organism: Bufo bufo (assembly GCF_905171765.1). NCBI lineage: Eukaryota > Metazoa > Chordata > Amphibia > Anura > Bufonidae > Bufo > Bufo bufo. The sequence continues at coordinate 118,145,743 of NC_053395.1, read as the reverse complement.
GGGGAGAGGGTGTATGTGTGCAGGGTGTAGGTAGGGGTGTTGGTGAGGGTGCTGCGTCGGGTCCCAAAGGTGGGATGGATGCTGTGAGTCGGCGGGCTGTCGCTGAAAAAGTGGCGGCTGCGGCTCCTGGTGTTCACCTTCCGGAGGGGTCCAGCGTGGCATCCGGTACTAGTATAGTGGGGGGGGGGCCGGTTCGGTTGCCCCTCCTGCGGCCGTAACATCTGGCAGAAGTTATGCCAGTGTGGCTGCGGCTGTGGGGGGGGGAGGGGCTGACTTCTTTGGCTTCCTTGCTCTCAGGGTCTGGTAATGGTGACTTGCAGCGGCGACTGCTGGAGGCCCTCAAAAAGGGGGAGAGCTCCTTTTCCGTAGAGGGGAAGAAGGTGGAATGTTCATTCTGGTTCAACAGACATGGCGTTCGGACCTTCCGAGAACAGGACGGGGGCGAGACCACCTGGTCTTCACCCACAACCGGCCCTGGAGCCAGACGGAATGTGGTCTGTCTCAAGTGGAGTAGCGATGAAGCTTGCCCTACTAGAAAGAGGGTGGTGGAGCTCCTGCTTGGGATGGGTTTCAAGGCTACTGACATCTTTGCCTTGATCCATCCTTTTGGCTCCAAGGAGTTTGACATCAGCTTTGTCCGGCCGGAGGGGCTTGAGCTCTTCTGGTCCGGATATGAGCTGGTGAAGAACATGCCGGACTGGCGTGGTTTCGTTGCAAAAGCGATAACCCGCCAGAGTGAGATCAAGAGAGTGACCGTGCTGACCCGTAACGAGTCGCTTTCTTGTATTGACATCATGACCTGGCTGGGTAGGTACGGAGAGGTCCAGGGAATACCAGCTAAAAACCTGGACGAGTTTGGCATTTGGTCGGGTGCCTGGACATTTAATATCAAGCTTAGGCGTCTGGGCAGTACAGTTTCCCACATTCCATCATCTGCCTTTATCGGCCGAGATAGGTTGGTTTTCTACAGGGGGGCACCCTAAGCTCTGTCACAAGTGCGGCAGCCCCACACACTTCAGCGCCAGCTGCCAAGTGCAGAAGTGCGCGTTGTGTGGGGGGACAGATCATCTAGCTGCATCTTGTGAGGAGTTTCGATGCAACCTGTGTGGGGAGCTCGGGCACCCCTTCAGTCGCTGTCCTCTTTCTGAGGCCCATGCAGGAGCGGGCCGGGAGGTCCCTTCGGCTGAAGCGGGTACTGGCAAAGGCAGTGGAATTAAGGGGTCAGTGAGGAACCGGAACAACCCGTCCCGGCAGAGGCGGAGAGAGAGGCGTCAGGCGGAGAGGGAGGGGGAAGAACCCCGTCCTGGGGTAATGCCCCATCTTTCCCAAACGACTGCCCCTCCTGAATCCGAGAGGGGGCAGCGAGCTAGAGGAGGAGATTGAGAGACTGGATCGGGCCGAAGAGACTCTGTCCTCGCACTACGAAAGTTCTGCAGAGGGTAGTGGGGCAGAGTCCCAAAGTAGACGGAAACGGCGTACTAAAAAAAGATCTAGCCCGAACAAAGTTGCCAGGGAAGGTGTAACCGGCTCCCCTCTGGAGCTCTCCAACCGGTACCTCATCTTGGATTAGACCTCTGCCTCCTCTGCTGAGGAGGGGGTTAAAGGTGAGGGGCCGGGGGCGAAGGAGGGAGAGCCTTCAGGGGACCCCGCGCCCCCCTCTGGTGGGGATGCAAGATCCTCAGGAGGGGTGGCAAAACCGGGCCCTGAGACTGAGAAAGCCAGGAGTGGTGCGCAGAGGGAGGTGGTGGTGGCAGAGATGGATACCACTATCTCCCTCAAGAGAGGTCGTGCTGCTCTAGAAAGCAGCCCCGGGAGGGGGGAGAAGGATGGGAAGAAGGCCGTCTAATTTAACTACTCTTTATGGCGGTACCCGCTCTGCTGACTCTGGCGACCATTAATGTCGCCAGCATTAAGTCGGATGCGGGTCGCTTCACAGCCTTCGATTTTCTCAGCCGTGTTGAAGCTGACATTTTGTTTTTGCAAGAGACCAGGCTGCCAGATTTGGCAGCAATTCATAAAGCCAAGAGGGAGTGGAGACCAGGGCCCTCCTACTGGTCTCTTGCGGCTGAGCCGTATAGCGGAGTGGCGGTCCTTTTTACCGCACCGGTAGAATGCCGACGAGTAATTGAATTAGAAATGGGGAGGTGTTTGATCTTGGATATCCTCATGAGGGGACAGGAACTGCGCCTGATCAATATCTACGGGCCCCAGTCCAGGTGGGACAGGAAATGTCTCTTTATGAGGATTAAGCCTTTCCTTTTTACAAGTCGGCAGGTGGTTTTTGGTGGGGACTTTAATACTGTCACAAGGCCCCAAGACAGGGGAGGCACCAGAAACCGGCTGACTTATGATAGTATTTTTCTGAATAGAGTAGCTAGTGAGGGTCGTCTGGAGGATGTCCACATTAGGCATACCCCAGGCCACGGGGGTTTCACTTTCTATAGAGGTAGTCAGATCAGGTCTAGAATAGATAGGTTTTATTTGAAGGAGGCAACCTTTTCGCCCTTAAGGGTTGTGGAGGTGGAATTCTCCGATCACTGTTTGATTATGTTTTCTCAGAATATTTCAGAATCCCCCCAAATGGGAAGAGGTTATTGGAAGCTGAATTCGGGTGTCTTGGAGGAAGCAGAGGTGAGACAATCCTTTGAGGACTTCCTTCAGAGTCAGGTACCTTTACTGGATCTCTGTGATACTAAGTCAGAGTGGTGGGAGATATTCAAAGATCGTGCTGCAAAGTTCTTCCGCCGGCTCTCGAGCCTCAGGTCCCTGGACAGGTACCGCCTGTATCAGGGTCTGAGGAGGAAACTCAAGCATCTGGTCTCGACTGGTGGTAGCCGCGAGGATATCTCCAGGGTGAAATCTTTGCTCAAGAGGTGCCAGTATGATAGGCACACATCTTTAGTTTTTGGGAGGGACTTCGGGAGGTACCGCTCGCCCGACCCCTACAGAAATTGTAAGATGTCAGTGAAGAGTAAGTTAATAACAGGACTGGTCGATAGTACGGGATCTCTGAGCAGGTCCAGATCAGGGATCCTGGAAGTCGTTAGATCCTTTTACTCGTGCCTCTTGGGGAGGAGGGATCTGGATCGGGACAGGATGTCAGCTTTCCTGGCTGGGGTCACCCCTGAGTCAGGAGCTCACCTCTCTTTTGACGGTTTAGTAGAAGAGATCAGGAAGGAGGAAGTTATCCTGGCGGTGGAAGGGTTAGCTCTGAAGAAGTCGCCAGGCCCGGATGGCTTAACATCCGAGTTTTATAAGACCTTTAAGGACTCTTTATGTCTCCTCTTGACTGAGGTATTCAATAAGTGTTTATCCTCGGGCACTCTGCCTCGGTCAATGAGGAGGTCAGCTCTGATCCTTCTATCAAAGGGTAAAGATCCGAGCCGTATTGAGAACTGGCGTCCCATAGCACTTCTTAATACGGACAGAAAGATTCTGGACAAGATACTTTTTAATAGGCTGGTAAAATTTGCACCCCAACTCCTTTCGGTGGCTCAGCATTGCTCGGTTCCAGGCCACAGCACTTTTAGTGCTGTACTCGGTGTCCGAGAGGCAGTGGAGCAGAATAGAGCAGGCTACTGGAGGGGGTACATGCTGTCCTTAGATCAAGCAAAGGCGTTTGATCGGGTGAACCATGAGTACCTCTGGTCGGTCCTTCTGAAGTATGGCCTGCCGGGGGGGTTTGTCGATTGGTTAAACATCTTGTATGCAGGGGCAGAGAGTTTCCCGCTTGTGAACGGTTGGTCTGGCTGCTCTTTTGAGGTTGGGTCTGGCGTCCGCCAGGGTTGTCCTTTGAGCCCGCTTTTATACGTGTTCGCGATTGATCCCTTTCTTAGGCGGATCGATCGTGGACCGTTGGCAGGAGTCAGGATGGATCGGGCGGCGCCGGAAGCCACTCTGAGGGTAGTAGCGTACGCTGACGATGTCACCATTTTCATATCCTCGAGAGGGGAGGCGGAGTACGTGATGTCTGAAGTGGATCGCTACTCTGAGGCATCCGAGTCCATGATCAATCGGGATAAGTGTGAGAGTCTCTGGCTGGGAGGGGGTGATCCAGTTTTTGATCTCCCGGACACCCTCCCAGGGCCCAAGTCGTCAGCCAAAGTCCTAGGCATCCATTTTGGCCATGGGGATTATCCCACTCAAAATTGGGACGACAGGCTTAAGATCGCTGCTCAGAAGGTCGACCAGTGGAAGGGTTGGTCTTTGACCCTCAGGGAAAGGGTAAACCTGATCAAGGCCTACTTACTCCCTTTGCTTATCTATTTGGGTAGCGTGTGTATCTTGCCAGAGCCTCTCTGGACTCGGATTTATAGTCTGTTCTTCCAGCTCTTATGGGGGAATAGACTGAACCTGATCAAGAGAGAAGTGACTTACCGCACGAGGAGACTAGGGGGGTTATCTATGGTCAACCCTGTTGTGTTTCTAGGTAAACACCTTTGTTAAAGCGAATCTGGCAAACCTCTGGATGGAGAGGGCTTCTCCGTGGGTAGTCTCCTGCCGGGGGTGGTTTCGGCCTTTCTTCCAGGAATGGGAGACAGGAGGTCAAGGGAAGGACTTACGTACGCCTCACGGATATCTTCCGACTTACGTCACCCCGATTCTGAAGGTGATCCGCCGGTGGGGTTTGGGGGTGAGGGAGAGTTTAGGACTCTGTCAAGGAGGTCCCTTGATGAGAGGGTCTTGTTGTCCCACTTCCAGAAGCCCCTGGCCCTCAGGGATTGCCCGAGCCGGGATCTAGACAAGGGGTTACAGTTGCTAAATTCTGCAAGGATCCCCTTGAAGTTTTGGGACTTGGCTTGGCGCTGCTTTCACGGGAGGCTGTATGTGAGGGACAACTTGAAGTACAGGAACTCTGATGAAAGGGGTTGTCCCCGGGAGGAGTGTGGCTCCATACTGGAAAGTATGGATCACTTCCTGCTTCAGTGTCCCTTTAATACAGAGGTATACCAACGGGTGGGAGCTTCCATTGGCTGGCCTAGGCTAGCCAGCCTCTCCAACGCGGAGTGGGCTTATGGAGTGCTCAGAGACATTGGTAGAAGGGACCTGTGCGCATGTTTTTTAGTCAGTATAGTGGTTAGGTTCTACACGTGGAATGCGCGGTGCTTAGTTTCAACGCAGCAGAAAATCCTCCCAGTGGACGAGGTATGTAGGAACATTCTGGGTGACCTGGCGAAGTTGCGTTCTTTGGAGTATGAGAGACTGGGTACCAGTAGGGCCTCTCTCCTCTGGAGAGGCTTTGCTTTTAGCTTACCCTAGCCTAGTCATACGTTTCCTGGTGGTGGGCTGATGCTTTCACCGTAGATTTTAGTTTTGTGGGATGTTGAGCTTTGAAGAAAGGCTTACAGAGACCGAGCTTGGGCCTTCGGATAGTTCTGTATATTAGAATATTTTGCAGTTTGTGTTAAATAGTTATGTTGTTTATGTTGTTTATTAGGATAGAATGAGTTGGGGCTAGTTAGGTTGGGTGGGTGAGGGAAGGGGTCTTTTATTTTGTGCTTTTATGTGTTTTATGTGTACTTTGAAGTGGGAGGCCTGCATCTAGCCCTGGACTATGCGGACATGGGGCGAGGGGCTAGATGTAGGTGGTGGAGGTAGGGCTGGCCTCGGACTATGCGGACGCGAGAAAGACGTGAGGCGGAGGTCAGCCTTGGGTGATGGGTGATGGAGTAGGTAGTGGGGGTTAGGGCTGGATTAGGGAGGTAAAAAGGTTTATTTTGCTTTATGTGTTATATTAGTAAGAAGGTAATTTAATAAAAATAAAAAAATTATTTTTTTTTGTTTTGTATTAGTATTATTATCATTGCTATTGTATTATAAGCAAGTAGTCTTATTTGCGTTTTCATTTTATTGCCGAATAGTCAAGTTTTTCTTTTGGGTTTTACAGTTGAACCGGCTAAGTAAGTTTCTTTTCTTTTTTTAGCTTTTGTATATAGTTTTTATATAGTTTTTATAGGGTATTGGTATGAATGTGAGTATGAGTGAGGCTGGGCCAGCTGAGAAGCTGTTCTGTTTGTTTTCTTGTCTGTAAAGTTTTGTATTTTTCTAATAAAAAAGAGTTCCCTTAGCAGAGAATCAGGCTTCATGTTATAGCAGAGAATCAGGCTTCATGTCACCAACCACTGGAACAGGCCATTGTCAGATATTTTTAGGCCCGGCACCCTGACAGAGGAGAGAGGTCCCATAGCAGAGAATCAGGCTTCATGTCATAGCAGAGAATCAGGCTTCATGTCACCCAACACTGGAACAGGCCACTGTCAGATATTTTTAGCCCCCGGCACCCAGACAGAGGAGAGAGGTCCCATAGCAGAGAATCAGGCTTCATGTCTTAGCAGAGAATCAGGCTTCATGTCACCCACCACTGGAACAGGCCATTGTCAGATATTTTTAGACCCTGACACCCAGACAGAGTAGAGAGGTCCCATAGCAGAGAATCTGGCTTCATGTCTTAGCAGAGAATCAAACTTCACGTCACCCAACACTGGAACAGGCCACTGTCAGATATTTTTAGGCCCCGGCACCCAGACAGAGGAGAGGTTCATTCAACTTTGGGTTGCCCCGCAATATAATGGTAAAATGAAAATAAAAAGAGGATTGAATGAGGAAGTGCCCTGGAGTACAAGAATATATAGTTAAGGGGAGGTAGTTATAAATGTCTAATCTGCACAAGGGATGGACAGGTCTTGTGGGATCCATGCCTGGTTCATTTTTATGAACGTTAGCTTGTCCACATTGGCTGTAGACAGGCGGCTGCGTTTGTCTGTAATGAAGCTCCCTGCCGTGCTGAATACGCGTTCAGACAAAACGCTGGCCGCCGGGCAGGCCTGCACCTCCAAGACATAAAAGGCTAGCTCTGGCCACGTGGACAATTTGGAGACCCAGAAGTTAAATGGGGTCGAACCATCAGTCAGTACGTGGAGGGGTGTGCACACGTACTGTTCCACCATGTTAGTGAAATGTTGCCTCCTGCTAACACGTTCCGTATCAGGTGGTGGTGCAGTTAGCTGTGGCGTGTTGACAAAACTTTTCCACATCTCTGCCATGCTAACCCTGCCCTCAGAGGAGCTGGCCGTGACACAGCTGCGTTGGCGACCTCTTGCTCCTCCTCTGCCTTCGCCTTGGGCTTCCACTTGTTCCCCTGTGACATTTGGGAATGCTCTCAGTAGCGCGTCTACCAACGTGCGCTTGTACTTGCGCATCTTCCTATCATGCTCCAGTGCAGGAAGTAAGGTGGGCACATTGTCTTTGTACCGGGGATCCAGCAGGGTGGCAACCCAGTAGTCTGCACACGTTAAAATGTGGGCAACTCTGCAGTCGTTGCGCAGGCACTGCAGCATGTAGTCGCTCATGTGTGCCTGGCTGCCCAGAAGTAAGGACAAGCTGTCCTCTGTGGGAGGCGTATCGTCATCGCCCTGCATTTCCCCCCAGCCACGCACCAGTGATGGGCCCGAGCTGCGTTGGGTGCCACCCCGCTGTGAACATGCTTCATCCTCATCCTCCTCCACCTCCTCCTCATCCTCGTCCTCCTCGTCCTCCAGTAGTGGGCCCTGTCTGGCCACATTTGTACCTGGCCTCTGCTGTTGCAAAAAACCTCCCTCTGAGTCACTTCTAAGAGACTGACCTGAAAGTGCTAAAAATGTCCCCTCTTCCTCCTCCTCCTCCTCCTCCTGGGCCACCTCCTCTTCCATCATCGCCCCAAAATGTTTTCTCAAGGAGACATAGAAGTGGTATTGTAATGCTGATAACGGCGTCATCGCCACTGGCCATGTTGGTGGAGTACTCGAAACAGCGCAACAGGGCACACAGGTCTCGCATGGAGGCCCAGTCATTGGTGGTGAAGTGGTGCTGTTCCGCAGAGCGACTGATCCATGCGTGCTGCAGCTAAAACTCCACTATGGCCTGCTGCTGCTCGCACAGTCTGTCCAGCATGTGCAAGGTGGAGTTCCACCTGGTGGGCACGTCGCATATGAGGCGCCGAGCAGCGGCAGGATGTGAACGCCGGAAGCGCGCACAGACGGACCACACTTTATGCAGCAGCTCTGACATGTCGGGGTAGTTGTGAATGAACTTCTGAACCACCAAATTCAGCACATGCGCCAGGCAAGGGATGTGCGTCAAACCGGCTAGTCCCAGAGCTGCGACGAGATTTCGCCCATTATCGCACACCACCAGGCCGGGCTTGAGGCTCATCGGCAGCAACCACTCGTCGGTATGTTGTTCAATACCCCGCCACAACTCCTGTGCGGTGTGGGGCCTGTCCCCCAAACATATGAGTTTCAGAATGGCCTGCTGACGTTTACTCTGGGCTGTGCTGAAGTTGGTGGTGAAGGTGTGTGGCTGACTGGATGAGCAGGTGGAAGAAGAGGAGGAGGAAGCCGAGTAGGAGGAGGAGGCAACAGGAGGCAAAGAATGTTGCCCTGCGATCCTTGGCGGCAGAAGGACGTGCGCCAAACAGCTCTCCGCCTTGGGCCCAGCCGCCACTACATTTACCCAGTGTGCAGTTAGGGAGATATAGCGTCCCTGGCCGTGCTTACTGGTCCACGTATCGGTGGTTAGGTGGACCTTGCCACAGATGGCGTTGCGCAGTGCACACTTGATTTTATCAGATACTTGGTTGTTCAGGGAAGGCACGGCTCTCTTGTCGTCAGCACATTGTATGAAGAACTGCCACGCCAGGGAACTCCTTGAAGCTGCCTTTGGTATGCTCAGTCCCAGATGGCGGTGGCCAGTAGCAGGCGGACTCTCTTGGCGGCGGGTGTTCTGCTTTTGCCCACTGCTCCCTCTTTTGCGACGCTGTTGGCTCGGTCTCACCACTGCCTCTTCCTCCGAACTCTGAAAGTCAGTGGCACGATCTTCATTCCATGTGGGGTCTAGGACCTCATCGTCCCCTGCATCGTCTTCCACCCAGTCTTCCTCCCTGACCTCCTGTTCAGTCTGCACACTGCAGAAAGACGCAGCAGTTGGCACCTGTGTTTCATCATCAGAGACGTGCTGAGGTGGTATTCCCATGTCCTCATCATCAGGAAACATAAGTGGTTGTGCGTCAGTACATTCTATTTCTTCCACCGCTGGGGAAGGGCTAGGTGGATGCCCTTGGGAAACCCTGCCAGCAGAGTCTTCAAACAGCATAAGAGACTGCTGCATAAGTTGAGGCTCAGACAGTTTCCCTGATATGCATGGGGGTGATATGACAGACTGATGGGCTTGGTTTTCAGGTGCCATCTGTGCGCTTTCTGCAGAAGACTGGGTGGGAGATAATGTGAACGTGCTGGATCCACTGTCGGCCACCCAATTGACTAATGCCTGTACCTGCTCAGGCCTTACCATCCTTAGAACGGCATTGGGCCCCACCAAATATCGCTGTAAATTCTGGCGTCTACTGGGACCTGAGGTAGTTGGTACACTAGTACGTGTGGCTGTGGCAGAACGGCCACGTCCTCTCCCAGCACCAGAGGGTTCACTAACACCACCACGACCATGTCCGCGTCCCTTACTAGATGTTTTCCTCATTGTTACCGTTCACCACAATAAGAAAAAAATTATTTGGCCCAATGTTTTGAATTCAAATTCAGGCCTTTTTTTACAGGCACCTAACACTATCTGGCTATCTACTTAGGTACCGTATTACACTAATACAGGCACAGCAGTAACCACAGATTTAGCTGAATATAAATTGTAGGCCTATTATTTAGGCGCTGGATGACAGGTATACGTTTACGGACAGAATTAGACTTGGAGATGCACGGTAGCGTTTGAAGTTATTGAGAATGACCCTATCAGCACCTTCAATCTAATATACCCTTTTATGGATAGATTTAAACTTGGCCTGATACAGCAGAAACCACTGATTTAGGGAATTGCTAAGTTGGGAATTGTATTTCAACCCAGAAAAAAATATTTCCTTTGCCAGACAGCAGACAGTATTACAATTGGCTAGCCACAGCTGAAACACCAGATTTAGGGTACTGCTATTTTGGCAATTGTATTTCACCCCTCAATAAAATAGCATTAGGCGGTCACCGTATAACAATTTTAGGCCCCAAAAATTAGGCCTCAAAAATTATTCATTCACCTGTGGGGATTTTCTCTGGTAGACAGGCTAGCTGACGCAGTATAGAGTCAACCACAAAGTCTTTAACTTAAACAGTTCAGTGTATTATTCACACATAAGGAAAAACAAAAAGTGAGGTTTTGCAGTCTAGGTGTTTGTTCACACCATGAAAAGTCCACAGAACAAAAACCTTCACCTGGTTTGCAGTTTCTCCACCTGGTCCACAGCAGGCTTTAGGGGTCTGTTTCTCAGCATGCGGCTTCTAGCACTTTTGCACGTCACAAGTTTTCAGATCCCAAAACACACAGGGACTGACAGTGCTCCACTGTCAGAGAGGAGTAATCCGCACACAGCTGAGACTGCTGGCTGGGTTTGATATAAGCCAGTAAAGACCCGGCCTGGAGCGTGGGGAGAAGCCACCCACCCAGCACTTTGGTTACTCCCAGTAAGAGACGGCCCGGATCAGCTTACAGCCATACTAAAATAGCAAGGTGTCAACCAGCACTAGCTGCCGCTGACACTTGAAAATACCGGCTCTTACTTCACCGAGGCCAGGAACCTCGGTGACACATACCTTCCGTCAACGACAGACCCTTGTGCTTTCCTACATACCTCCCCCCTTTGTTCAACCCTGAGGGGGTGAACACTTGCCAGACAGTGTTCCCGGAACAGGGCATCCGCGTTTCCCTGTAAGCGGCCTGCCCTGTGTTCCACTGAGAAATTGAAGTTCTGTAACGACAAGAACCATCTGGTGACCCGAGCATTCCTCTCTTTGGCTTGGCTCATCCACTTGAGAGGGGAGTGGTCGGTCACCAGACGGAACTTTCTCCCCAACAGGTAATAGCGGAGAGACTCGAGTGCCCACTTGATGGCCAGGCACTCTCTCTCCACTATACTGTAGCTAGTCTCGGCTGGGGTAAGTTTGCGGCTCAGGAAAACAACGGGATGTTCCTCCCCATTGATTTCCTGAGAGAGTACAGGTCCGAGGCCTACTTCAGAGGCATCGATCTGTACCGCAAACTCCCTCTTGAAGTCGGGCTTCACCAAAACCGGTGACCCGCACAGGACCGACTTCAATGCGGAAAAAGCCTCTTTCGCCTGGTCATTCCAGCAGACCATCAAAGACTTTCGTCACTTCAGGAGCCCTGACAATGGAGCCGCTAAAGTGGCAAAATGGGGAATGAACCTCATATTATAGCCCACCATTCCCAGGAATGACTTTATTTGCCTAGTGGTGACAGGTCGGGGCCAATTCCGAATCGCCTCTATTTTATTTACTTGGGGTTTGACTCCGCGTCCAATGACATACCCCAGGTACTTAGTCTCCTCTAACCCTATCGCACTTTTTTGGGGTTAGCAGTCAGTCCAGTCTTCCTAAGGGAGTCCACTACAGCCTGCACTTTTGGTAGATCACTTTCCCAGTTGGTACTATGAATGACAATATCGTCCAGGTAAGCCAAAGAGTACCGACAATATGGACGAAGTACAATGTCCATGAGTCATTGAAAAGTGGCACGGGCGCCATGCAGACCAAAGGATAGCACCTTATATTGGTATAGCCCTTCTGGTGTGATGAAGGCAGTTTTCTCTTTGTCAGCCTCCATCAAGGGTACCTGCCAGTACCCTTTGGTGAGGTCCAAAACAGAAAAATACCAAGCTTGGCCTAACCTCTCAATAAGCTCATCCACCCGAGGCATGGGATATGCATCAAACTTAGAGATTTTGTTTAGTTTGCGAAAATCGTTACAGAACTGTAATGTCCCATCCCGCTTGGGTATTAAGATTATCGGACTGGTCCATTCACTTTTGGACTCCTCAATGACGTCTAGCTGCAACATTAGCTGCACTTCCTCCGCAATGGCTTGTCGTCGAGCCTCGGGTACCCGGTATGGTTTTAACCGGACTTTTGCCTGAGGCTCAGTGGTAATGTTATGCCGGATTATGGAAGTGCGTCCAGGGAGGTCCGAGAACACATCCGCGTTCCAACTAATGAACTCTCTGGCTTCCTGAGCCTGTTTAGAGGAGAGGCTGTCAGCAATTTTCACTGTGGCAGCCGCTTCCCTTGCTTCATACAGAGGGGCCGAAACCACTTTCCCTAGAAACCCTGGTCGCGGCCTGTCTTCAGTACAGGTTTCCATGGTTTGATCAGATTCACATGGTACACCTGCTCCGGCTTTCGCCTCCCTGGCTGGTGTACCTTGTAATCTACCTCTCCAATTTTTTCAAGTACCTCGTAGGGCCTCTGCCACCTAGCTAGGTACCTACTGTCTACCGTTGGTACCAGAACCAATTCCCGATTACCCAAGTTAAAGTTTATAGACGATTATAGACTCTACTCTGGGCTCGCTGTCTCCATATGCTCCCTAACGAGAGGTAACACTGTTTCTATCCATACTTGCATCTGGGTGACGTACTCAACAACACTTTTGTGCCATGTGGGTTGTTGTTCCCACACCTCTTTGGCCACGTCCAACAGACCGCGAGGGTGTTTGCCGTATAGCAGTTCGTAGGGTAAGAACCCAGTAGAGGCCTGGGGCACCTCTCACACTGCGAACATGAGATAGCACAGAAGAAGGTCCCAGTCCCTCCCATCCTTAGACACCACTCTTTTTAGCATGTTTTTTAATGTTTGATTAAACCTCTCTGCCAGGCCATCCGTTTGCAGATGATACATGGACATCCATAGCTGTTTTGTGTGGAGCAACTTACAGAGTTCACTCATGACCTTGGACATAAACGGTGTCCCTTGGTCAGTCAGAACCTCCTTAGTCAGACCCACTCGAGAAAACATCTCCATTAACTCCTTAGCTATGAGTTTGGCTGATGTATGACACAGTGGCACCGCCTCCGGGTACTGAGTGGCGTAGGCGAGGAAGACCAAGATGTGTTGGTGCCCTCTAGCGGACTTTGATACCGGGCCCTCAATAATCGGGAGGGGTACCAGGGGACTACGTAAAATTGGCTGGGGGCTCGTTATCTGCCGGGTTTGCCAAGACTTACAGTATTCTTCTACCTCTCTGAACACACTGGGCCAGTAAAACCGTTGTAGTATCCAGTCCTGTGTTTTCTGCATTCCATGATGACCCCCGAGAGCATGCTGGTGGGCTAACTCTAACACGAGTTTGCGATAAACCTGGGGCACCACCAACTATTCGATACAACATATCTTGATGAACCACAAAACGGGGAAACACCGACTCTGCCCCCGGTTGTTGTGGTTCCCCATCTATTATTAATACATTTTCCCAGGCTCGGGATAAGGTTGGGTCCTTTTGTTGTGCAGAACCAAAATTATCCCCGGAGACATTTAGGTCTGCCAGCTCAGGACTCGGCGGCAAGTCCTCCATGTCTCCCACCATCACACTTAGCGGGATTGTCTCCCCCTCTTCCCCCGAAGTGGCGGTCACCCCTACTGCTGGCCCTTCGGACTCAGGTTCCCAGGGTTCTGGTCTCCCCCTGAGCCGGGCCACTCTGCTAGGGTTACATTTGTCTCATGGGTATTAGTAACTTTCGTATGCGGCCATAGTGTCGGGAAACCGGGCAAGTCTCTCCCAATTATTAGTTCATACTGTAATTTTGTGGCGACGGCCACCTCATGAGTCCACCTGCCAGCCACCGTTGACAGAGAGACCAGGGGGGTGGGATAGTCTTTTAAGTCTACATGAATGCACACAACGCCGACTTTTCGGCCAGTATACTCGGCGGGCTGCACCAATGCAGCTCTTACCGGGGACACCAGGCTCCCTGAATCCAACAGTGCTATCGCCAAAGTGTCCCCTACTTCCACCTGGCACAGGTGGCTATTGTCTTTAGTCTCAGAGGTACCTGTTGCACACAGCTTCCTGGCATACAATGAGTGGCGGTAGCCATGGGTTCACCCTGATGGGGAAAGTCAACCCTTATGTGTCCAGGCTCCTGACACTGCCAGCAGACTACCGGAGCTGGGTCTGCAGGGGGGTACGTCCCGGGTGGGTTTTGCTGGCACCAGCCGCCGGGTCTGGGGTGGAGATTTCTGGGGTTTGACAGCCCCCCTCCCAAAACCCCCCTGTAGTTTTCTGGTGGCCTCGTAGTGCTCCACCAGGTCAACCGTCTCTAAGGCATTACCAGGAGACACCTGGCCGATCCAGTGCTGGAGAGGGTACGGCAAAGCCCTCCAGAACACATCCGCCAATAGAACGTCCAGCATAGCAGTGGGAGTCAATACGTCAGGCTGCAGCCATTTTTGCAACCGGTTTAGCAGGTCATAATATAGAGGTCTGGCTGGTTCAATCAGGTTAAATTTCCACTGATGCACCCGCTGGGCCCGGAGCAATACATTTACCCCCAGTCTTGCCAAAATCTCCCCTTTTACGGTCGGGTAGTTGGCAGATTGATCATCGGGTAGATTGAAAAACACTTGGTACAGACACCAGGAACGTAGCGACGACTTCAGCCCACTGGTCTCGTGGTAACCTCTTCCTCACGGCCACCTTTTCGAACACCGCCAAATAGGTCTCGACGTCATCCGTGGGGTTCCTCTTAGGGATCGCTGCACGGACAGCTTTCCGGGCATCGTGGATGTTCTGGGACGCTCCTGACGCTTTTAAAGCCATCACATGTAATAGTAGCTGGTTAGTTTCCTGCTGCTGCTTGTTAGACTCCCACTGCTGCAAGTTAGCCTCCACAAGGGCTTTCACGACCGCCTCCATTTTGTCAGGGGACACGGGTCGGAACCTTGCTGACTTAATATAGGACATACACTTGTGCCCGGGAAAAACTAAAACTTTTCGGCATTCAGGCCTGCCTCACTGCGATTGCCCGCATCCTCAACCAATTGTGGGGATTTGCTCTGGTAGATAGGCTAGCGGACGCAGTATAAAGGCAACCACAAAGTCTTTAACTTAAACAGTTCAGTGTTTTATTCACACATAACGAAAAACAAAAAGTGATGTTTTGCAGTCTAGGTGTTTGTTCACACCATGAAAAGTCCACAGAACAAAAACCTAAACCTGGTTTGCAGTTTCTCTACTTGTGGTCCACAGCAGGCTTTAGGGGCCTGTTTCTCAGCATGCGGCTCCCAGCCGGAGAGGAGTAATCCACACACAGTTGAGACTGCTGGCTGGGTTTGATATAAGCCAGTAAAGACCCGGCCTGGAGCTTGAAGAGTAGCCACCCACCCAGCACTTTGGCTACTCCCAGTAAGAGCCGGCCCGATCACCTTACAGCCATACTAAAATAGCAACGTGTCAACCAGGACTAGCTGTCGCTGACACTTGAAATCAAGAGCGTAAAAAAGAAGAAAAAAGAAAACGAGGTTATCCCAACTCTATCTAGGGATCAACTGAATGCCCCTGAAGAGAAGGAAAGACGGGCGCCAACAGGACTGTGATAATGTGAAGATAGGGTTAAAAAGTCACTAAAAAGAAGTAGGCAGCTCAAATCAGTGTAAACAGAGTTTAAACACTAAGTCAATGAACATAGAACAGAAAAAACAAAATCCGTAACCCGTGAGGTGATAGAAACGACACCGGGGAGGAAAAGGATGAGTGCCAAACTTCCAATCTGTGATGTTATATGTGAATATATATATAGATGATAAATACATAAAAACAAGTAATAAGAGCTTTAGAGCTTTTCCACTCACTTCTCAAGGGGGGTCACCTCCAGGATAAACTCAAGACACCTTGGGTGATACCCCCCTGATTCGAGGTCGTTCGTAGAATGGTAGAGATCCAGATGAGTGGACCAAATCTGCGGTGAAGATGGAAACAGCAGGCGGATCCTTAACTTCATGAAATCTCTCTTTATTGAGAATAAAACAAGCTCAATGCGTTTCGGGGGTCCATGTAATATCCCCCTTCCTCAGGAGCATACAGCACCTCCAAGGCGTAAAGGGCAAGCTCAGGCCATGTGCCCAATTTGGAGACCCAAAAGTTGAAGGGGGCAGACCCCTCAATCAGTACGTGTAGGCGTGTGCACACATACTGCCCCACCATGTCGCACATCCCCGTGATGTTCACGAGCCAATTGGATATCTTCTCTATCAACTTTTGATATTTTTTTCTGCGCCTACATGTTGATCACGGTTAGCGGTGAATCAGGGTTCCACGCCGGATAGGGAGCGTAAGAAAGGGATACCACACCCAAGGGAAGTCAATGGATGAAATTAAATGTGATTGAGCGGAAATGTTGGAGAAGTTATTAAAACGGAAGAATCGATGGAAAGGAGGGGGCGCGCGGCAATTACCCACTCCCGACTCGGGCAGGTAGTGACAATTAATAACAATACAGAACTCTTAAGATGTCCTGTTATTGGAATGATTAATAAAAAATTATAGGGAATGTCACTGGGGTATTTTGGATTTGGAAATGGAGAGGAGAAGTCCTGCTTTGTTTACTCTAGATAACTTCTGCCTGATCGCCCACGATCCATTCGGATATCTTCTCTATCAACTTTCGATGTTCTTTTCTGAGCCTACGATGTTGATCACGGTTATCGGCGAATCAGGGTTCCACGCCGGAGAGGGAGCGTGAGAAAGAGATGCCACATCCAAGGGAGGTCAATGGATGAAATTAAAAGTTGATCGAGCGGAAAAGTAGGACAAATTATTGAAGCCGAAGCTTACAAGTAAAGGAGGTGGCGTGCGTCAATTAAAGAATCATTTTTGAAATTGAATTCCCTGTCACCTATGCAAAGCAAAATTGGTAAAATGTTACCTGACAATGTAACAGACGATTTTTTTTAAGTTTATGTCCCTGTCATCTATGCAGAGCAGGGGTTTAATCACAGCAAAAATGGTCAAATGTCACCGGAGAATGTAACAGACAAATTATTGAAATGTTTTTATTTGTCTACTAGGTAGAGCAGGGGTATATTACACCCAAAAATTGGTGAATTTCACCTGAGAATGTAACAGACAAATTAGTGAAATGTTTTTACCTGTCTACTCAGTAGAGCAGGGGTATATCACACCCAAGAATTGGTGAATTTCACCCGAATATGTAACAGACAAATTAGTGAAATTTGTTTACCTGTCTTCTAGGTATAGCAGTGGTATATCACAGCCAAAAGTTGGTGAATTTCCCCCGAAAATGTAACAGACAAATTAGTGAATTTTTTTTACCTGTCTACTAGATAGAGCAGGGGTATATCACACCCAAAAATTGGTTAATTTCACCCGAATATGTAACAGACAAATTAGTGAAATGACATTAAATAAAATACGTACAAATAAAAAAATAAAAATCTTGATATATAAGGTGGAGTTCTATATGGAGTAAAAGTTTGAGGAGGCGGTGGACGTAGCCGTGTAGGTGGAAGCGGCGGTGGAGGAGGACGAGGTAGCCAACACTGGTTTTTGGTTTTAATTAATCTTTTTTTTTTTTATTAGGGTACACTGCAAAAGAGTGGGAAATATCCAAAATACAACAATGAGCAATTGCGCTGTAGTATAACAATGGCTGGGTAAGGCCGGTATACATTTCTATTCTGCACAAGTTATGGACAAGTCCTGTGGGATCCATGCCTGGTTCATTTTAATGAACGTGAGCTAGTCCACATTGGCTGTGGACAGGCGGCTGCGCTTGTCTGTGATAACGCCCCCTGCCATGCTAAACACACGTTCAGACAATACACTGGCTGCAGGGCAGGCCAGCACCTCCAAGGCGTAAAGGGCAAGCTCAGGCCATGTGCCCAATTTGGAGACCCAAAAGTTGAAGGGGGCAGACCCGTCATTCAGTACATGTAGGCGTGTGCACACATACTGCTCCACCATGTTGCTGAAATGCTGCCTCCTGCTAAGACTTTCCATATCAGCTGGTGGTGCTGGTTGTTGTGCACTTTATGCAGCAGCTCTGACATATCGGGGTAATTTTTAAGGAACCTATGCACCACCAAATTCAGCACATGAGCCAGGCAAGGGATGTGCGTCAAACCGGCTAGCCCCAGAGCTGCTACGAGATTTTGCCCATTATCGCACACCACCAGGCGGGCTTGAGGCTCACTGGCACCATCCACTCATCGGTCTGTTGTTCAAGGCCCGTCCACAGCTCCTGCGCGGTGTGGGGTTTGTCCCCCAAACACATAAGTTTTAAAACTGCCTGCAGTCGTTTACTCCTGGCGGTGCTGAAGTTGGTGGTGAAGGTGTTACGCTTACCGGATAAGGAGCCGGTAGAGGATGAGTAAGCAGAGTAGAAGGAGGAAGCAACAGGAGGCAAACTGAAGCGCCCTGCAATCCTCGGTGGTGGAAGGACATGCGCCAAACTGCTATCCGCCTCAGGCCCAGCCACCACTGCATTTACCCAGTGTGCTGTTAGGGAGATATAACGTCCCTGACCATGCTTAATGGTCCACGTATCCGTAGTTAGGTGGACCTTGCCACAGATGGCGTTGCGCAGTGCACACCTGATTTTGTCCCCCACTTGGTTGTGCAGGGAAGGGATGGCTCGCGTGGAAAAGAAGTGGCGGCTGGGCACGACGTACTGTGGGACAGCCAGCGCTTTAAGACTTTTAAAGCTCTCCGTCTCCACCAGACGGAATGACAGTGTTTCAAAGGCCAGGAATTTTGAAATGCTGGTATTCAAGGCCAGGGATCACGGGTGGGTAGGGGGGTACTTCCTCTTCCGCTCCAGTGTTTGGGAGATGGAGAGCTGAACAATTCCGTGGGACATTGTGGAGATGTTTGGTGACCCAGGTGGTGGTGTTGCTGACAGATCTTCTGTTTGCGGGGTGGCAGGTGCCACTGTCACTCCAGAGTTGGATGAAGAGGCCGAGACTGCAGCAGAAGAGGAAGCAGGAGGAGCTAGAGAACTTTCTTTGTTTTTGAAGTGTCTACTCCACTGCAGCTCATGCTTTGCACTTAGATGCCTGGTCATGCAGGTTGTGTTCAGGTTTAGAACGTTTATGCCTTCAGGCTCTGATTGCACAGCGTGCAAACCACTTGTGTCTTGTCATTAGCACATTGTCTGAAGAACTGCCATGCCAGGGAACTCCTTGGAGCTGGCTTTGGTGTGCTCTGTTCCTTGCTGCGGTGGACAGTAGCAGGCATACTGTCTAGGGGACGGCCGCTCCGCTTTTGTACCCTGCTTCCTCTTCTGCTTTGCTGGTGGCTCTATGCGACCACCGCCTCTTCCTCCCAAATACACAGGGCACTCACATGAGCTTGATTCCATGTGGGGTCGAAGACCTCATCGTCCTCAACATCATCTTCCACCTAGTCTTCACCCCTGCCCTCCTTGTCGGTCTGCACACTTTCGAAAGCCACAGCAGTTGGCACCTGTGTTTCGTCATCATCCGAGACGTGCTGCGGTGGTCCTCCCATGTACTCATCTTGAAACATAAGTGGTTGGGCATCGGTGCACTCAATCTTTTCCACTTCTGGGGCAGGGCTAGGTGGATTGCCCTTGGAATCCCTGCTAGCAGAGTCATCAAAAAGCAGAAGAGACTGCTGCATGACTTGGGGCTCAGACTGCTTGGCTGATTTGCAAGGGGGTGAGGTGAAAGACTGATAGACATCGGCTGCAGGTGCTAACTCTGATCTTTCAGCAGGAGACTGGGTGGGAGACAATGCAAAGGAACTGGAGGCACTGTCAGCAATCCAATCTACTATCGCCTATACTTGTTCTGGCAACACCATTTGTAGAGCCGCATTAGGCCCGACAAAATAACGCTGAAGGTTCTGTCGCCTACTAGCACCTGAGGAAGGTGTTTCACTTGTGCGTGTAGCTGGCACAGATCGACCACGTCCTCTACCTGCAACAGGAGCTCCACCAGCAGCACCACGACCAGGGCCACATCCCATATTTGACGCTCTCCAAATTTAGGATCTTGCCCAAAATGGGTGTTTTTTTATTAACAGAATATAACAGCAGTATCTAACGCGTGTATCTCACACTGACAGATGCAGCAAAGGCTGAAAATTTAGTATTTGGCCCAAAATGGGTGTTTTTTTAAGAACAGAATAAAACAGCTGTTTCGAACGCATGTATCTCACACTGACAGATGCAGCAAAGGCTGCAAATTTAGTTTTTTTGCTCAAAATTGGTGTTTTTTTAAACCCAGAATATTATTGCAGTATTTCAGACTTGTATCTCACACTGACAGAAGCAGCCAAGGCTGCAAATTTAGTATTTGGTCCAAAATGGGTGTTTTTTTTAATAACAGAATAGAACAGCAGTATCTAACTCATGTATCTCACACTGACAGATGCGGCAAAGGCTGCAAATTTAGTTTTTATTACCAAAATTAGTGTTTTTTTAATAACAGAATAGAACAGCAGTATCTAATGCATGTATCTCACACTGACAGATGCAAAGGCTGCAAATTTAGTTTTTTGCCCAAAATGGGTATTTTTTTAAACCCAGAATATTATTGCAGTATTTCTAGCTTATATGTCACACTAACAAATGCAGTATAGGCCCCAGATGTAGGGTATTTCCAAAACTGGGTGTTTTTTTAAACCCTGAATATTATTGCAGTATTTTAAGCTTGTATCTCACACTGACAGATGCAGCCAAGGCCGCAAATTTAGTATCTGGCCCAAAATGGGTGTTTTTTAATAACAGAATAGAACACTAGTATCTAACTCGTGTATCTCACACTGACAGACGCAGCAAAGGTTGCAAATTTAGTTTTTTAAACAAAATGGGTATTTTTTTAAATCCAGAATATTATTGCAGTATTTCAAGCTTGGATTTAAATGTCACAAATGCACATTGTGCTGGTGCACTGAGCTTGCATAAAATGGGCGCCGCCCACCTAGCTAACAGACGGATAAAAGTTATTTTTCTGTGTCACTGGACTCAGGGCAGGGTAAAAAGATTGTGCACTGCACCCACAAAACTAAATCTACAGTCAGGTCCATAAATATTGGGACATCGACACAATTCTAACATTTTTGGCTCTATACATCGCCACAATGGATTTGAAATGAAACAAACAAGGTGTGCTTTAACTGCAGACTGTCATCTTTAATTTGAGGGTATTTACATCCAAATCAGGTGAACGGTGTAGGAATTACAACAGTTTTCATATGTGCCTCCCACTTGTTAAGGAACCAAAAGTAATGGGACAGAATAATAATCATAAATCAAACTTTCACTTTTTAATACTTGGTTGCAAATCCTTTGCAGTCAATTACAGCCTGAAGTCTGGAACGCATAGACATCACCAGACGCTGGGTTTCATCCCTGGTGATGCTCTGCCAGGCCTCTACTGCAGCTGTCTTCAGTTCCTGCTTGTTCTTGGGGCCTTTTCCCTTCAGTTTTGTCTTCAGCAAGTGAAATGCATGCTCAATCCGATTCAGGTGATTGACTTTGCCATTGCATAACATTCCACTTCTTTCCCTTTAAAAAACTCTTTAGTTGCTTTTGCAGTATGCTTTGGGTCATTGTCCATCTGCACTGTGAATCGCCGTCCAATGAGTTCTGAAGCATTGGGCTGAATATGAGCAGATAATATTGCCCGAAACACTTCAGAATTCATCCTGCTGCTTTTGTCAGCAGTCACATCATCAATAAATACAAGAGAACCAGTTCCATTGGCAGCCATACATGCCCACGCCATGACACTACCACCACCATGCTTCACTATGAGGTGGTATGCTTAGGATCATGAGCAGTTCCTTTCCTTCTCCATACTCTTCTCTTCCCATCACTCTGGTACAAGTTGATCTTGGTCTTATCTGTACATAGGATGTTGTTCCAGAACTGTGAAGGCTTTTTTAGATGTCGTTTGGCAAACTCTAATCTGGCCTTCCTGTTTTTGAGGCTCACCAATAACTTCTGTATTCACTCTGGTGAAGTCTAATCTTGATTGTTGACTTTGACACACATACACCTACCTCCTGGAGAGTGTTATTGATCTGGCCAACTGTTGTGAAGGGTGTTTTCTTCACCAGGGAAAAAATTCTTCGGTCATCCACCACAGTTGTTTTCCGTGGTCTTTCGGGTCTTTTGGTGTTGCTGAGCTCACCAGTACGTTCCTTCTTTTTAAGAATGTCCCAAACTGTTGTTTGGCCACCCCTAATGTTTTTGCAATCTCTCTGATGAGTTTTGTCACGAGTTGAAGGTCCCAGGAGAGACCACCGCGTCGTCATGCAATAAACAAACGGAAATCAGGTACAGACACATAAGAGTTTATTGCACAAACAAAACAGGGAAGGCAGCACAGACAAAACAAGAGCTCTATGTACCGTCAGCACTGTGGGAGAAAACTCCCACTGCGCCACTGTCTAGTAATACTCCAGAGGGGCGTGACTAAGCAACTCCTGGTGTTCACTAGAGCCCTAGATGGTAAGGTTAGACTTTGCCGCAGGAAGTTGCCAGGGTCCACTCTGGAGCGTGAACTAGACAGTGACAGCAGGAGCGAATGGACAACAGGTACCAGAAGGTACCGACGGCACATAGGCAAACATAACAGACAGGTAAATACAAAACAGGGCAAATAACACAAGCAGGAGTTCATGCAAGGGAGCAGGAGTGGCAATGAGCAGAGAAGGACTTGCTCCACCAGTAGTAATCTGCATGGCCTTGTCATGCCACTTTGCTGCAAAGGCTTGCTGAACACAGACATCAGAATAAACACAAAGTAACTAAAACATAACTGGCAGAACAGAAAGACAGGAAAAAGGACGCAAATGAACAAGTAGGAAAACTCACAGAGCACAGGCAGACAGACACGGATCCCATGGGTCAGCAGCATGGGAGAGAGAGTACAAACCAGGAGCAGGACAAGACAACACACACCAGGAGAGCTGACCCAGAACTGAGGAAACCTCAGCCTTATATACAGGTTCCATGGGTGCAGCAGAGAGACCACACCCATGGAGCAGACAGAGGATTAACTCCTAATAGGCACACAGGGGAGTTAACCCATAAAGAACCACAAATACACAGAAACAGAACTTCAGCGAGGAGCGCCGAACAAGCAATGACGGAAGGTCACAGCCAGAGGTAACGACTGTGACAAGTTTATTTAGTTTTTTCAGCCTAATGATGGTTTGCTTTACTGATAGTGACAGCTCTTTGGATCTCATCTTGAGAGTTGACAGCAACAGATTCCAAATGCAAATAGCACACTTGAAATGAACTCTGGACCTTTTATCTGCTCATTGTAATTGGGATAATGAGGGTATAACACACACCTGGCCATGGCTGAGAAGCCAATTGTCCCATTACTTTTGGTTCCTTAACAAGTGGGAGGCACATATGCAAACTGTTGTAATTCCTACACCGTTCACCTGATTTGGATGTTAATACCCTCAAATTAAAGCTGACAGTCTGCAGTTAAAGCACATCTTGTTTGTTTCATTTCAAATCCATTGTGGTGGTGTAAAGAGCCAAAAATGTTAGAATTGTGTTGATGTCCCAATATTTATGGACTTGACTGTATGTAGATCGCTGCGTTAACAAGCACTTCTGATTAAAGATTCTTTCCTATTCTCTCCCTCACAGCAGCAGCATCCTATCCATACACTAATCAGAGCAGAGTGATGTGCAGCACTACTTGACTCTAGCTTATATAGAGGCTGGGTCACATGCTGCACTGACAATCACACCCATGCCATTAGTAGGCATAGATGTGATGGCTTCTAAGGGCACACGAGTTAAACGCTTTTTGATTTGCTGCTCTGCAGCCTTTCAAAAAGCTCCATTAACTCGCCGAATTCCGAACCTGAACTTTTACTGAAAAGTTTGGGTTCGGGTCCGGGGTCCAAAAATCCTAAAGTTCGCTACAAACCTGAACTTTACAGTTCGGGTTCGCTCAACCCTACTTCAGGACAGTGGAGTACAGGCCCCAAAAATTATTCATTCACCGTACAGAAAAGAACAAGTGATTATGTGGCTGGAGGTATATTAGACGGTCAATGGATATCAATTTTACTGTATACAATACATATCTTAGCTGCATGTAAAATCAGTATTACAAAATTGTATATCACCACATCACAATTTATAATTCCCCCCCTCCCCATCCCAAAAAAAAAAAAAAGAAGAAAAAGGAAAAACTCTCTTATCTCTCTCCACCCCCAACCCCTCCGCCCACACTCCAGTCCAAACTACATCTTATAAATATGTTAGTCGGATGCACAGGGTGGTAGACACACCAAAAAAGGGTGCTCTCAGTCCTACAGCGTCACCCCGCTGTTAAAAGGCAATTGAATATGAACAAAATGACTGGGCACACCTAAGGATACTTAGTTGCTAATGTTTATTAGATAAAAGGACAATAAATGTAGTAGAGAAAATATTCTACAATATAAACTTGCGACAGTAAAATTATGTGGCAACACTTCATATAAAATTCTGTATGTTTGTAGTTGACGTGCGCATTTAATCACTATCGTAATGGAATAGCATCTGTGACTAAAAGCTGCACTTCAGATACAAAATGGAAATACGTAAATAAATGAAATTAATCCATAGAAGACGACCTCGTATAAAAGCAACAATGTATATAAGTGAAATATAATATAACATAGACCAATAAAATTTAGATATAAGTGTTGGTCTTGATAAAAGTAAGAACCGCAAATGGAAGGTAAAAATGCAATATGATATATTCTCCTAAGATATGTGGACTAAAAAGTAGAGATTCACTGTCCTGGAAAAATCATGAAGTTCCAGGTAAGGCAGGTGTCAGTTCAATATATCAAAAACGGACCCTGACAGGACAAAAGTGCAGTTTATAGTGAATGGTGTCTTACACCGTAGGTGACTCAGCGGCGTCCCGCTTTCAGTCAGAGAGGGATCCCTTAGAAAGATGGTAAACAAGTTTCGGAACAGTCTTACCGGTTTTTGGAGGTTCCTCACGTGTGGAAGGAGCCTCAGCTGTCTATCGGAACTTTGCTGTTTTCCGCTGTAATCAGGTAGAACCCCCGATAGATGTTTTGGGTCACCTGTTAGTTATTAGTTTGCTGCACGCGGTCCCGCTTGTAACACGCGGTTGCGATGTCGCAGCTCCCGATGAGCAGTTTCAGACCAGCTTTATAAAGACGGTGTAGACTTGTTCCTCAATAGAGTCGGTGTGGTGCACTCACACAAAGTAGAGCTTGGGGGGTCAGACCAGACGCGTTTCGGGGCTAAGGTATCCCCTTCTTCAGTGGCTATCCGACCTCCCCAAAAGACCTTTCTTTTATGCTCCACGAAGGAGCTTTGCAAAACCCGGTTCGTGTTCTGATACCGGAAGTCCTGTAGAAGTGATTGTTCCATCAAACATTATATATTTTCTTTTCGGATATGGTAAAGTAGCTTGTTTTGTTCCATTTATTTCAACCATTAGTTATGTATGTCCACTTCTATAAATATCATATTTAGTTATTGTGTTAAATAGCATTAAAATAACCTTGCGGTTCACTTGCGGTTTATTTTAAATCTATGTTGAGACTGCAGAACCTACTAAACAAATAGTGTCTGCATGTATAAAAATACAAATACAAGGAAAACGTTCCATAAACATTACCAGTACATATATAAATATCTATATAAAAAAAGTATTAAAAATAAAAGTATATTAAAAAAGACAGCAATATGATTACATAAAACTTGCGTAAAAATTCATAAAACTCAAAAATTCCATAGAAAAAATTCTCCATATAAAAATTTAATTTTTTCATATATAAAAAAAATTTTTCCAAAAAATTCATAAAACTTTTTTTAATTATTTTTTTATTTTTTATGTATGAAGGAATTTTTCATTATTTCATTAACTCACAAGACTGAGGCAGTGGCGAATGGAGTCGATAGATGTAACCTGTTAGAGAACTGCCGTCGAGGGGGAGCCAGCCGGGGCTTATTAGCTATTCGGCAAAGCTCACCCTCAAAGGCAGGACCCAACCATCAATCACAAAAAGCCAAAGAGTTCACATTCTGCATTTAAGCCGTCAGGAATCATGGTCTCCATTTCAAAGATTCTCTGCGTTTCTAATCTTGACATTCTGCTGATGTGATTACCTTTTCTCCAGCTTTTTGGAACCTAACAGGTTACATCTATCGACTCCATTCGCCACTGCCTCAGTCTTGTGAGTTAATGAAATAATGAAAAATTCCTTCATACATAAAAAATAAAAAAATAATTAAAAAAAGTTTTATGAATTTTTTGGAAAAATTTTTTTTATATATGAAAAAATTAAATTTTTATATGGAGAATTTTTTCTATGGAATTTTTGAGTTTTATGAATTTTTACGCAAGTTTTATGTAATCATATTGCTGTCTTTTTTAATATACTTTTATTTTTAATACTTTTTTTATATAGATATTTATATATGTACTGGTAATGTTTATGGAACGTTTTCCTTGTATTTGTATTTTTATACATGCAGACACTATTTGTTTAGTAGGTTCTGCAGTCTCAACATAGATTTAAAATAAACCGCAAGTGAACCGCAAGGTTATTTTAATGCTATTTAACACAATAACTAAATATGATATTTATAGAAGTGGACATACATAACTAATGGTTGAAATAAATGGAACAAAACAAGCTACTTTACCATATCCGAAAAGAAAATATATAATGTTTGATGGAACAATCACTTCTACAGGACTTCCGGTATCAGAACACGAACCGGGTTTTGCAAAGCTCCTTCGTGGAGCATAAAAGAAAGGTCTTTTGGGGAGGTCGGATAGCCACTGAAGAAGGGGATACCTTAGCCCCGAAACGCGTCTGGTCTGACCCCCCAAGCTCTACTTTGTGTGAGTGCACCACACCGACTCTATTGAGGAACAAGTCTACACCGTCTTTATAAAGCTGGTCTGAAACTGCTCATCGGGAGCTGCGACATCGCAACCGCGTGTTACAAGCGGGACCGCGTGCAGCAAACTAATAACTAACAGGTGACCCAAAACATCTATCGGGGGTTCTACCTGATTACAGCGGAAAACAGCAAAGTTCCGATAGACAGCTGAGGCTCCTTCCACACGTGAGGAACCTCCAAAAACCGGTAAGACTGTTCCGAAACTTGTTTACCATCTTTCTAAGGGATCCCTCTCTGACTGAAAGCGGGACGCCGCTGAGTCACCTACGGTGTAAGACACCATTCACTATAAACTGCACTTTTGTCCTGTCAGGGTCCGTTTTTGATATATTGAACTGACACCTGCCTTACCTGGAACTTCATGATTTTTCCAGGACAGTGAATCTCTACTTTTTAGTCCACATATCTTAGGAGAATATATCATATTGCATTTTTACCTTCCATTTGCGGTTCTTACTTTTATCAAGACCAACACTTATATCTAAATTTTATTGGTCTATGTTATATTATATTTCACTTATATACATTGTTGCTTTTATACGAGGTCGTCTTCTATGGATTAATTTCATTTATTTACGTATTTCCATTTTGTATCTGAAGTGCAGCTTTTAGTCACAGATGCTATTCCATTACGATAGTGATTAAATGCGCACGTCAACTACAAACATACAGAATTTTATATGAAGTGTTGCCACATAATTTTACTGTCGCAAGTTTATATTGTAGAATATTTTCTCTACTACATTTATTGTCCTTTTATCTAATAAACATTAGCAACTAAGTATCCTTAGGTGTGCCCAGTCATTTTGTTCATATCCAAACTACATCTTAATCAGTTTTTCAGCCATTCTGCCCACATACTCTCAAACCTCCACCTTTTAGGATTTGTAACTATATGTAATCTCTCACAAGCCAGCAAACATTTGACCAGACTGAGCCACATATTTATTGTTGGTGCAGTTTTCTCTATCCATTTTCTTACAATACATCTCCTAGCCTAAAATAACAATTTAGTTATTATTAAGAATTTCCAGAATCCCCTATGTTCTCCACCAAACCCAGCACATATGCCCTAAAGATTAGGGGGATATCCACCTTATGAAGTACCCTAATATAACCAAGCACTTCATTCCCAAAATTTTGAAGAGAATGGCACTCCCACAGTAGATGCACATCAACCAACTCCAATCTCCCTACATTTTAAACATTTAAATACCTTGTTCTTATTATATTTCATAAGTTTGCCAGGGGAGTAATATAAACGATGCATGACAAAGAATTGAATAATCCTATGTGCTGGGTTCTGGGAGGTCTTGTTTACTACTTTTCTATCTGTTCCACTCTCCCATTCCATTTTCCCATATTAATCTTCACACCTTGTTTTTACCTCATTTTTTTGGACAAGATATTATACATATTTGATATTCTCTTCCTACCATTAATCCTTTTTGAAATTACCTTGACTGGTGAAGGGCGTGAGATTGGATATCAATTTTACTGCAGGCCAGTGGAGTACAGGCCCCAAACATTATGCACTCAGCGTACATAAAACAACAAGTAAGTATGTGGCTGGAGGTATATTAGACGGTCAATGGATATCAATTTTACTACAGGCCAGTGGACTACACCGTACAGAAAAGAACAATTGATAATGTGGCTGGAGGTACATTAGGCGGTCACCGTATAACAATTTTACTGTTGGCCAGTTTGATTACAGGCCCCAAAAATTATGCATTGACTGTACAGGAAAGATCAAGTGATTATGTGGCTGGAGGTATATTAGACGGCCAATGGAAATCAATTTTACTGCAGGCCAGTGGACTACAGCCCCCCAAAATTATTCATTCACCAGACAGAAAACATCAAGTGATTATGTGGCTGGAGGTATATTAGACCAGGGGTCTCAAACTCAATTTACCTGGGGGCCGCAGGAGGCAGAGTCTGGGTGAGGCTGGGCCGCATAAGGGATTTCACAAAAAAAATTCTCCCCCACCCCCCTTCCTCCATGTTGTCACATTAATCCCCCCGCGGCTCGCTCCATGTTGTCACATTCCCCCTTCCCGGCTCCCTCCATGTTGTCACATTTCTCCCCCTCTGGCTCCCTCCATGTTGTCACATTTCTCCCCCTCTGGCTCCCTCCATGTTGTCACATTTCTCCCCCTCTGGCTCCCTCCATGTTGTCACATTTCTCTCCCTCTGGCTCCCTCCATGTTGTCACATTTCTCCCCCTCTGGCTCCCTCCATGTTGTCACATTTCTCCCCCTCTGGCTCCCTCCATCCTCCATCTTGTCACATTTCTCCCCCCCATCCATGTTATCATATTTCTCCCCCTCCATGCCATCCATGTTGTGTTGTCACTCACATCACACTCGCTACCCTAACATAACATAACCTGACCTGTCCTGACTCTCCTGCCGGCTGCCTGCGACTCTTCAATTCAATCTTTTTCTGACCTCTGGGGCTGTGTCAGACTGCTCGCCTCTGACAGTCCCTCTGCTCTGGCTGCTTCCCGCCGCCGCGGCGCTGCTCACTCACCCTGTCACACCCCCGTGGCCTGCCCTGAGCCAATGTGACCGTGTGTTGCCATGACAACACTCGCAGGCTGGGCAGTACTACAGTAAGGCCTCATGCACACGACCGTATTTTTTTGCGGTCCGCAAAACGGGGTTCCGTTTTCCCGTGATCCGTGACCGTTTTTTCGTCCGTGGGTCTTCCTTGATTTTTGGAGGATCCACGGACATGAAAAAAAAGTCGTTTTGGTGTCCGCCTGGCCGTGCGGAGCCAAACGGATCCGTCCTGAATTACAATGCAAGTCAATGGGGACGGATCCGTTTGACGTTGACACAATATGGTGCCATTTCAAACGGATCCGTCCCCATTGACTTTCAATGTAAAGTCTGGAGTCCCTTTTATACCATCAGATCGGAGTTTTCTCCAATCCGATGGTATATTTTAACTTGAAGCGTCCCCATCACCATGGGAACGCCTCTATGTTAGAATATACTGTCGGATATGAGTGAGATCGTGAAACCTCATTTCCGACAGTATATTCTAACACAGAGGCGTTCCCATGGTGATGGGGACGCTTCTAGTTAGAATATACTACAAACTGTGTACATGACTGCCCCCTGCTGCCTAGCAGCATCCGATCTCTTACAGGGGGCCGTGATCAGCACAATTAACCCCTTAGGTGCCGCACCTGAAGGGGTTAATTGTACTATCATATCCCCCTGTAAGAGATCAGGGCTGCCAGGCAGCAGGGGGCCCCCCCCCCCCTCCCCAGTTTGAATATCATTGGTGGCCAGTGCGGCCCCCCCCCCCTCCCTCTATTGTAATAATTCGTTGGTGGCACAGTGTGCCCCCCCCCTTCCTCCCTCTATTGTAATAAATCGTTGGTGGCACAGTGTGCGGCCTCCCATCTTCCCCCCCCCCCCCCCGATCATTGGTGGCAGCGGGTTACTAGCAATAGTACAATAGTAAAAGATTCATACTTTACCTGGGAGCTGCGAGGTTCGTGTCCGGCCGGGAGCTCCTCCTACTAGTAAGTGACAGTTCATTTAGCAATGCGCCGCACAGACCTGTCACTTACCAGTAGGTGGAGCTCCCGGCCGGACACGAACATCGCAGCAGCAGCCTGGAGCAGGTAAGTATGAATCTTCTACTATTGTACTATTGCTAAGTAACCATGGCAACCAGGACTGTAGTAGCGTCCCGGTTGCCATGGTTACCGATCGGAGCCCCAGCGATTAAACTGGGACTCCGATCGGAACTCCGCTGCCACCAATGATGGGGGGGGGGGGGGGGGAGATGGGAGGCCGCACACTGGCCACCAATGTTGTTAATGCTATAGAGGGAGGGGGGGCCGATGGGGGGCGCACACTGTGCCACCAACGAATTATTACAATAGCGGGAGGGAGGGGGGGGGGCGCACACTGTGCCACCAACGATTTATTACAATAGCGGGAGGGAGGGGGGGGGCGCACACTGTGCCACCAACGAATTATTACAATAGCGGGAGGGAGGGGGGGGGGGCCGCACTGGCCGCCAATGATATTCAAACTGGGGAGGGGGGGGGGGAGGGTCTGCCCCCTGCTGCCTGGCAGCCCTGATCTCTTACAGGGGGCCGTGATCAGCACAATTAACCCCTTCAGGTGCCGCACCTGAAGGGGTTAATTGTGCTGATCACGGCCCCCTGTAAGAGATCGGGTGCTGCCAGGCAGCAGGGGGCAGTCTTGTACACAGTTTGTAGTGTATTCTAAGTAGAAGCGTCCCCATCACCATGGGAACGCTTCTGTGTTAGAATATACTGTCGGTTCTGAGTTTTCACGAAGTGAAAACTCAGCTTTGAAAAAGCTTTTATGCAGACGGATCTTCGGATCCGTCTGTAAAAACTAACCTACGGCCACGGATCACGGACACGGATGCCAATCTTGTGTGCATCCGTGTTCTTTCACGGACCCATTGACTTGAATGGGTCCGTGAACCGTTGGCCGTGAAAAAAATAGGACAGGTCATATTTTTTTCACGGCCAGGAAACACGGCTCACGGATGCGGCTGCCAAACGGTGCATTTTCCGTTTTTTCCACGGAACCATTGAAAGTCAATGGGTCCGCGAAAAAAAACGGAAAACGGCACAACGGCCACGGATGCACACAACGGTCGTGTGCATGAGGCCTAAGTCAGATGATTTTTTTTTTTTCATTCATTTATTTTTGCTCAGGCCGGCCGTTGGTGCGGGCCACAAAATATTGTACTGAGGGCCGCAAATGGCCCGCGGGCCGCGAGTTTGAGACCCCTGTAGTAGACGGTCATTGAATATCAATTTTACTGTAGGCCATTGGAGTACAGGCCCCAAAAATTATTGATTCACCATACAGAGAAGAATGAGTTATTGTGTGGCTGGAGGTATATAAGATGGTAATTGGATATCAATTTTACTGCAGGCCATTACAAATATATGTCAATTACATATGTTTAAAAGAAGTAAAAATATGAAATTGGATTAAAAACATGGCTAACAAAATCCCCCCTCTTGAAAAAGTTCCTAATGGTAATAGGTGAAATTCAATTAAACATGGTCGTCACAGGTATTAAATTCCTCCGAGATCCATGCGTTATTCATTTTTAGAACTGTGAGGTAGTCCACACTGTCGTGAGTTAGGCGATAGTGTTGATCACAAATATTCGAATTGCAAATTTTTATTGCAAATAACGGCACTTTGAGAATTTGCGAATATTTAGAATATAGTGCTATATATTCGTGATTTCGAATATTCAAGATTTTTTTTAATCAGTACACATGATCCCTCCCTGCTTCTAGCTTGTGGGCCAATGAGAAGGCTGCAATATCTTTGACTTTAGGAGTAGTGTTGATTGTGAATTTTCGAAATGTGAATTTTTATTGCAAATTTTTCAATTGCTGATTTCCGCAATCAAGAAAATTCTCAAGTTTGCGAAAATATGGCGAATATTCACCCAAATATTCGCAAAATATCACAGATTCGATTATTGCCACTGCCGCTCATCACTACTAGTCGAATGCGCTTATCGGTCACTATCCCCTCTGCTGCGCTGAACGTCCTTTCGGACGGGACACTCGACAAGGAGCAAGCCATGAGTTTCATGGCAAATTGTACCAGGTCTGGCCACAGTTCAAGCCTGCACACCCAGTAGTCAAGGGTTTCCTCGCTTCTCAGAGCGTCCACATGGTGGCAGTTTTGTTGGGACTATTTTTAGGGTACACATGATTTTTGGTTACTCTATATTACATTTTTGTGAGGCAAGGTTACCAAAAATAGAAATTCTGAAATTTCATCTCCATTTTCCATAAACTTTTGAGGAACACCTAAAGGGTTAATAAAGTTAGTAAAATCATTTTTGAATACCTTGAGGGGTGTAGTTTCTTAGATGTGGTCACTCTTATGGAGTTTCTACTCTAGGGGTGCATCAGGGGTTCCTCAAATGGGACATGGTGCCAAAAAAAAAGGCCATCAAAATCTGCCTTCCAGAAACCATAAGGTGTTCCTTTCCTTCTGCGCCTTGCCGTTTGGTCATACAGCAGTTTATGACCACATATGGGGTGTTTCTGTAAACTGCAGAATCAGGGTAATAAATATTAAGTTTTGTTTGGCTGTTAACCCTTGCTTTGTTATTGGAAAAAACTGATTAAAATAGAAAATTTGCCAAAAAATAGCTGTTTTAGCACCGTTTTTACTTGATTTTTTTGACCGTGTTCATCTGAGGGGTTAGGTCATGGGGTATTTTTATAGAGCAGATTCTTACAGAAGCAGCGATACCTAATATGTCTATTTTTTTTATTTATTTTAGTTTTACAAAATAATATTTTTGACCCAAATTTTTTTTGTTTTAGTGTCTCAAGTCTGAGAACCATAGTTTTTTTTCCGATTGTCAGTGGCTAAATGGAATTAAAATTGGGCAAGGGGATTATAAATTTAGTACTCTATGGAAGTGTGGTACACCCTGAAGCAACCAATAATGCAGAGGCCCTGATGATCGGGGCACGTGTCACACTGAGTGGTGGTGTCCTTTCGTATCCCCCTCATGTGACACACTCTGCTCCTTTTTTGGGTTCGTCCCTTCTTTCCAGTATGGGGGACCACACCTGAAAAGTGTTGGCCAAGGACGATCCGGGCGCCTTCAGTTCCCGATGAACTCCGGCCTGCTCTTTCCCGGTCAGAAAAGATCAGGGCCTTGAGGACTGCCTCATAGAACTGGAGGAATTTTCCTGTGTTGCCAGCGCTCCGGGACAGCACAAAAGAGTTGTACAAGGCAACCTGTACCAAGTAGACCGCAACTTTTTTGTACCATGCCCGGGTTTTGCGCATAGCATTATATGGCTTGAGGACTTGATCAGAGAGATCAACTCCTCCCGTATACCGATTGTAGTCGACGATACAATCGGGCTTGAGGACCGTTGCCGCGGTACCTCGCACAGGGACAGGGGTGATGCTGTTATCATGAATTGGGGACAGTACAAGGACATCCCTCTTGTCCTTATATCTGACTTAGTATAAAAGTTATCCACGTACAGGTGGTAATCCTTATCTAGCAGTGGGTGCATAAGGTTCCACACAAGTTTCTCTCTAACACCCAGAGTGGGGGGACATTCTGGGGGTTGAATACGGGAATCTTGCCCCTCATACACACAAAACATGTAAGTGTACCTCGCACAGGGACAGGGGTGATGCCGTTACCATGAATTGGGGACAGTACAAGGACATCCCTCTTGTCCTTATATCTGACCAGCAACAGTTTTCCACTGGTAAGGGCATGGGTCTCACCCCTGGGGATAGGTACCTGAAGGGGGTGAGTAGGAAGGCAGTGTTGATTTTTCCGCACGGTCCCACAAGCGGATGTGGATCTGGCGGCGAGGGACTGGAACCAGGTGATCCTAGTATAAAAGTTATCCACGTACAGGTGGTAACCCTTATCCAGCAGTGCACTAACCGAAATAGATACCTCAACCGTTGATTGAATCCACGTTCAAGTAATGCCCTAGCCTATGGCAATAAATACATATAAATAACTTACATAGAAAATGCCAGACCGCTGGTACTAAATAGTTCTTTATTACAAAATCACATTAAACACATACATGATTAAAAGAATCAGTGCAGGAGATAAAAAGCAACATCACTGGAGGAGACATACAATGAACGGAGTCCCTATCCTTGAACAAGTTTGTTCAGAGAAATTGTTATGCATACATGAAATCATACATAGTGAGGAAATAGGGACATTTACCCATACAGAGTCTGCTCCAGGATGGCGCCAACCCCAACGCGTGTTTCGGCGTACCTTCGTCTGGGGGTAGCGTCATCACTGGAGGACATGGTTTAAATACAAGTGTCAGCCAATCAACATACCGGTAATCATCAATTCATGCATCACCGGACTGCGCCGGATTTTATCAGATGGACTTCCTGGATGCCGGCATCTAAAGTAACACGTGACCACCCGGAAACATGTGATCCGCTTCTGGTCACGTGATCCGAATGACGTCACTTGAGCGCGCACAATCTAGTCGCAGCTCAGTGCGTCATCCAACCTTACTATATGATTCGGATCCATCAAATTGGTATGTCCGTATATTTGACAGGCCGAAAGGACGTACACACTCAATCAAGATACATCGGACAAACACATACATTAATCATTTGATGTGGACGTTACAAGAATGAAAAGGAAGTTAATATAAGGAAGTTAATATACAAGATTACTCACTACATACACATGTCATATACCAAATTATTCCACAATAGTGCCAATAGACCAATGGATAAGGCATCCTATCTCTCATTATTATAATAGCAGATATACATCTATCATATAAGGTTCATACCTATCCATTACATCTATAAATAATCTAATATTAAAAGTAATGGTAAAAAAGTGCAAAGTGCATAGACTGTTAAAGAATATATAACAATTCATAGAAAAAAAAAATATCAGTGGTTCACAGGATACCACATGAATTTGTATACGTATCTGAGTTGATACATTTATTATCATGCACTTTGCACTTTTTTAACACTCACTGGTCAAACAGTGAAGGACACGTACATACATAAGTGTTGATTTGTTTTTATATAATATGGGTTATGCTTGTTTTGTATATTTTTCACCTGATATATGATTCATCAGTGGTATTAACACTGAGGGTCACACATATAACATATATATATATATATTTTTTTTTTTTCTATGAATTGTTATATATTCTTTAACAGTCTATGCACTTTGCACTTTTTTACCATTACTTTTAATATTAGATTATTTATAGATGTAATGGATAGGTATGAACCTTATATGATAGATGTATATCTGCTATTATAATAATGAGAGATAGGATGCCTTATCCATTGGTCTATTGGCACTATTGTGGAATAATTTGGTATATGACATGTGTATGTAGTGAGTAATCTTGTATATTAACTTCCTTATATTAACTTCCTTTTCATTCTTGTAACGTCCACATCAAATGATTAATGTATGTGTTTGTCCGATGTATCTTGATTGAGTGTGTACGTCCTTTCGGCCTGTCAAATATACGGACATACCAATTTGATGGATCCGAATCATATAGTAAGGTTGGATGACGCACTGAGCTGCGACTAGATTGTAGGCGCTCAAGTGACATCATTCGGATCACGTGACCAGAAGCGGATCACATGTTTCCGGGTGGTCACGTGTTCCTTTAGATGCCGGCATCCAGGAAGTCCATCTGATAAAATCCGGCGCAGTCCGGTGATGCATGAATTGATGATTAACGGTATGTTGATTGGCTGACACTTGTATTTAAACCATGTCCTCCAGTGATGACGCTACCCCCAGACGAAGGTGCGCCGAAACGCGCGTTGGGGTTGGCGCCATCCTGGAGGAGACTCTGTATGGGTAAATGTCCCTTTTTCCTCACTATGTATGATTTCATGTATGCATAACAATTTCTCTGAACAAACTTGTTCAAGGATAGGGACTCCGTTCATTGTATGTCTCCTCCAGTGATGTTGCTTTTTATCTCCTGCACTGATTCTTTTAATCATGTATGTGTTTAACGTGATTTTGTAATAAAGAACTATTTAGTACCAGCGGTCTGGCATTTTCTATGTAGGTTATTTATTCTTATCCAGCAGTGGGTGCATAAGGGGTTGAATATGGGAATCTCGACCCTCGTACACACGAAACTTGTAAGTGTACCCTGAGGTACTCTCACAAAGTTTGTACAGCTTCACACCATACCTCGCCCGCTAAGAGGTAACATACTGGTGGAAAATGAGTCTCCCCTTGAAAGCAATGAGAGACTCATCAACCGCGACCTCCCTTCCAGTTATATAGGCCTCCAAAAATTTGGCCCCAAAGTGATCGATGACCAGCCTGATTTTGTACAGGCGGTCATAGGCAGGATCACCTCGGGGGAAGGGGGGGGGACATGCTGCATTATCTGCATAATGCAGGCATTTCCGTATGGCCTCAAACCGGGTATGTATCATGGCCGTACTGTAAAGTGGGGTCTGAAAGATGACGTCCCCACTCCAGTAATGCCTGACACTGGGTTTTTTGACTAGGCCCATGTGCAGCACGAGGCCCCAAAACGTTCTCATCTCGGCTTCACTGAACGGAGTCCAGCCACCGTCCCTAGCCAAAAAAGGAGCCCGGGTTGTTGAGCAATGAACTGTTGGGCGTACAAGTTTGTTTGCTCCACCATCAGATTCACAAAGTGGTCACTGAAAAAAAGACTAAAATAGTCATATTCAGTGAAGCACACTGTGGGAATCTGGATTTCTGGTTGGCCAGCAAAATCAGGAATCACAGGCTCTGGGGTACACCATGCACCGGTAGGGGGCTCCGGTAGACTTAACTGATGGGCCGGAAAACTAGTACGTGCCCCAGAGCTGCTCGTACTAGTATGGGCCACATGGTCCCTGGCATGGCGGTCCCCTTGCTCTGCCTGGCGGCGTCTCTGCCGCCTTGGGGGCTCATCATCATCGCTAGATGATGATGAGGAAGCGGATGACAAAAGGAAAGTGGGCTCATCCTTGTCCTCACTGGGGCTCTGCGGTGTGGTGTGCGATGCACTAACAGTGGCTGGATGCTAAGAGTCAGCGTACGCAGAAAAAAAAATAATAATAATGCTTGCGCCACAAAAAATGTGTGCAGGGGGGTCAAGCTGCAGCACCCCTGGGGGGTCTAGGGTCACACAGCTGTGCTGTGGACACCAGACACCCGATTAGGGTGATGGAACAATCAAACTTTTTTTTTATTATTTTCAACTAACCTTTCCCTGAATATCCCTGCCTAACCTAACCTTTCCCTAACCTTTCCCTAATTACCTTTTAGTGCCAGATGGCACTGTGGAGGGTCAGAAGGGGGGTGCTGGGCAGTTATGGGGGTTGCTGGGCACAGATCCGATGCAGCCTCCTCTCTCCACGGGCTCCAGACACAGAAAGGAGGAGGAGAGGAGAGCTGCATCAAGTTAAACCTACCGCCCGCCCTGCAGCCAATCAGAAGCGATACTGAAAGGTGATGTCGCCATCACCTCTCAGGATCGCAGGATGGTGATTGGTGGTGTCTTATCACACGATCGATCACCATCCTGTTCCGGGTTATCGGGTCACCAGAGACCCGAATAACCCAGAAACGCAGCAAACCGCAGGTCTGAATTGACCTGCGGTTTGCCACGATTGCCGATACGGGGGGGTCACAGGACGCCCCCGCGCATTGTCGCAGGGTGCCTGCTGATTGATTTCAGCAGGCACCCAGTTCTGATCACCGCCCGCCACGCGGCGATGATCGGAAATACACATGACGTACCGGTACGTCATGTGTCCTTAAGTACCGGGAGATCATGACTTATCGGTACGTCATGTGTCCCCAACAGGTTAAGGCGGTCGTCCCTAGGTGAGTGTTGGTCTTACCGCAACTTATGCATTGACAGCACAGGCTGCATATGGCAACACTATTATCAGCAGCTGACACGTTAAAAAAAGCCTACACTGCAGATCCATGTGCCGACGTCCTGGGAGTGCCAGATGTGACCGTGCATGGTGGATGGCTCACTCCAGATACATTTGCAGTCTGGTTTTTGCCTCCTGTGCACTGTGAGTTCTGTCTGCTTCTCCTCCTTCTCCTCCCTATCTGCTGCTCTGTCTCTCCCTCTGAACTCCAGTCCTCTTCCTCTCTTGTGGGCACCCACGTGACGTCCATCGACACGCCATCATCGTCACCATCACCACCACTGACATTAGATATCTCGAAGTAGGCAGCAACAGCGGGGACCACCCTCCTTGGGCTGATCTGGGTCCTGTCGTCAGACCTCCTTCCTCATCCTATGCCAAGAATGGCTGTGCATCTGTAAGGTCTGGGAATGGATGGGAAAATAATTCCTCTGATTTGAGTTGAGAGGGCTATGGTGGTGGTGGTGTCTTTGGGGGTGCACACAGCAGAGAGTGAAGAGGGTGCTGGCACAGAGGATGAGGAGGGTGCAGAAGCGGAAGGCTGAGTGAGACACTCAACCAACTCTGGCGTGTCCTTTAATGTAATCGCACGCAACTTCTTAAACTTCCCACTTAGGCTTCTGCTTGGTGCCTCTTCCTCTGCCTGTCATTTTTTAAATGACCCTGTGACAAAGTCCTTATAGAAGAGCAGTTTTTTTGGAAGCAGGTATATACAGTAGAATCCCTTAATGATTATTTGCTGGAAGCTGGAATATCAAACCCCTAATCAGCTTTGTTGGGGTAGTTGCAATTAGTTGTTCCAATAGCGTTTGTCCCTCTCTATCGCTGCGGTATTTCAGCAGAACCGCACACAACTGCTGCACAATACAAATGCACTATATAGAAAGTATATTATAGGTATATCACACCCCTGCCTCAATCAGTTTTTTGGGGGGGCAACTGGTATATCACACCAGTTGCAATTAGTTATTCCAATAGCGTTTGTACCTCTGTATAGCTGCTGTATCGCAGCAGAACCGCACACAACTGCTGCACAATACAAATGCACTATGTAGAAATTATATCATAGGTATATCACACCCCTGCCTCAATTAGTTTTTTTGGGGGGGAAACTGGTATATCACACCAGTTGCAATTAGTTGTTCCAATATCGTTTGTCCCTCTGTATAGCTGCGGTATCTCAGCAGAACCACGCAGAACTGCTGCACAATACAAATGCACTATATAGAAAGTATATGATCAGTGATGAGCGGCAGGGGCAATATTAGAATTTGCGATATTTTGAAAATATTTTGGCAAATATTCGTCATATATTCGAGAATTCGTGATCTCCAGTCATTATTTTCTTGAATGTGAAAATCGGCATTCCCGATCAACACTACTCCTAAAGTCAAAGATATTGCAGCCTTCTCATTGGCCCAAAAGCAAGAAGCAGTGAGGGATCATGGGTACTGATGAAAAAAAATCTAGAATATTTGCGATTACGAAGATATAGCACTATATTCTAGATATTCGCAAATTCTCGAAGTGCCAATTTTCGCGATAAAAATTCGCGATTAGAATATTTGCGATCAACACTATATATGATAAGTATATCACACCCCTTCCTCCATCAGTTTTTTGGGCGGCAACTTGTATATCACACCCAGTTGCAATTAGTTGTTTCAATAGCGTTTGTCCCTCTGTATAGCTGCGGTATCACAGCAGAACCGCATACAACTGCTGCACAATACAAATGCACTATATAGAAAGTATATTATAGGTATATCTCACCCCTGGCTCAATCAGTTTTTTTGGGGGGCAACTGGTATATCACACAAGTTGCAATTAGTTATTCCAATAGCGTTTGTCCCTCTGTATAGCAGCTGTATCGCAGCAGAACCGCACACAACTGATGCACAATACAAATGCACTATAATATACATTCTATGCTAGAAAGTATATTATAAGTATATCACACCCCTCTATATTACACCTATCGATAGCACACATATACCAGTTCTTAAAATGACTTTTGTGGCCCTATTAGCTACCGTTTGGTGACCCTAACTGTCCCTTCTCCAAAATGCAACCACTCTCTACACTGGCAAAACACATAATGTAAAATAGCTGCCAGAGCGGGTTCTGTTATAGGGTCGGGGGGGTGTCCATGTGCTTAAACGTTTCAATTGGCTGTCCTGTCCCACCTGATCAATGTGTCATGGGTCAAAGTTCGGCACTATGCAAAAAAAATATGGCATGTGCGAATATCGCCATATGTTCGCATGTTCGGCGAATCGCGAAGGAGCAAAGTTCGCTGCCAAACAACCGCCGGGCGAACCGCAAAGCCATCTCTACTGACCCATAATGCCATGCATTCAGCTAGTCATCAGCCAGCCAGCCCTGTGATGGTTCAGCCCTATAAATACGGCGGCCATCTTAAAGTCAGACATTTTCAAGCATTCTGAGTGCAGGGACAGACTTGAGAAGGCGCTAGGGACAACAATAGGAAAAACCTCATTGTGAAAAAAATATGAAAAAAACTATTTATAATTGCAGGGAAAGGATAGGGAGGAATCATTTCACAGCATCTTAGTGCAGGGAGAGACGTCAGAAGGTTCTAGGGACAGTGCTAGAAAAGTGATTTACAAGTAAAGGGAAAGATTATTTGGGCATCCAAATAGCCATTATACAGCTCTGTCATTCTAGCAATTTGTTCTTTGGGTGCAAGTGCTATGTTGAAAAGCATTTAGTGGCTTATATCTTTTCAAACAAGAAAAATATATACGCAGTTCACTTCTACAGTTACAGTGCCTTGCAAAAGTTTTCACCCCCCTTAACTTTTTTCGTATTTTGGTGCCTCACAACCTGGAAGTAACATGGATTGTTTGAGTATTTGCTGTTTGATGTTTTTTTAATTTTATTTTTATTGTGAAGCAAACAACAAATAAGACAAAATAACAGAAAAAGCCATGGCACACTTTTTAGATATCCAGCAGCGAAACAACATTCCAGTGAGGCGCTTGATTTGAGACAGCTCGACACGTTGGAATTCAACACTCCTAATGTTCGACCGCCTGCTCCAACAAGAAAAAGCAGTCAACGAGTATTTGTATGACCGGGGTGCTAGGACAGCCTCTGCGGAGCTGGGGTTTTTTTTGCCACGTTACTGGACGCTCATGCGCAATGCCTGTAGGCTCATGCGTCCTTTTGAGGAGGTGACAAACCTAGTCAGTCGCACCGAAGGCACCATCAGCGACATCATCCCATTTGTTTTCTTCCTGGAGCGTGCCCTGCGAAGAGTGCTGGATCTGGCCATAGATGAGTGTGAAGAGGAAGAGTTGTGTCCTGTCAGAAAGGACCTTCAGTGCAGCAGGAGGTATTGTCACTGAGAAGAGAAGTCGCCTAGGTCAAAAAAGTCTAGATTACCTCACCTTTATTAAGATGAATGAGGGATGGATGCCGAAGGGACTGACAGTGGGCGATACATTCGACTAAAAAAGGCCTGATGAGATGAGCTGCCTTGGGCTAAAAATGGTCCACACGCTGCTGTATTTTATCTCTGAATGCCGAATGAATTGCGTGACTTATCCGCCACCAACTAGGGTTCAAGCCGCAATGTTTTAGGGCACTTTCTGCCTGGGAAACAAACATCAATTTTTCTGGCCGCTGCTACATCAGCGGCTGCAACAATACCTAATTTTTCAGGCATGTGTACATGCCTAATTTTCCGGCCTCTGGTGCTGCACTGTGGCTTCAAAAACCAAACAAAAAAAAGGCACATACATGTGTCAATTCCCCTTCGTCATCGTTACCTTGTTGTGGTGAAGGGGCTTGCGTATCACAATGAAGCGACCACCTCTATGAGTGTGTTGGCAATGGCAATGTTGGCACACCCCAGATGATAAGGTCGTTGCTTCATTGTGAACAGACCAAAAGCGATCGGCTGGATAATTTTGCATAGAAAAAACATTAATTTTCTTTGTGATCATCTAAGGTGATCATTAAAGCCTACTAGGCCAACAATGGGCCCACACTGCAGGATCATTGTTTTCTGGGTCACTTAACTGTCACTGAACTACCTCAGCATGACCATAGGCTTTGAAAAAACCCCATCGCCTGCAATCTCCCAAACGTGCGCACAAGCACAGTCATAACTACACCAAGATTGACGCATAGAGGTATAAAATTTATGTCATGAGTGTGTCAACTATTGACAACTCTTTGCGGTTGTCTAAAATCTGTTCCATACATATCTGGTGGCACATTAGATTGCAAGCGCAGTGCCCCAAATTTGAAGTAGGAGGACCAACCAAGCATCTTTTTCCATCTCCCGCTTCCTAAAATCTATTCCCTACACGTCCCCTGATAGGGGACGTAACAGGGATTAAACTGATAGGAATAGTACAACTTAACACACCTTATAATAACGCAGAGAGTGGCAACACAGAGAGAGGAGTCTGAAGAAGAGGAGTCAGAGGAGGAAGGTGGCTTTGAGGAGGTAGAAGACAAAACACAGCAGGCGTCCCAGGGGGCTTGTTGTCACCTTTTGGGGACCCTTGGTGTTGTACGTGGCTGGGTGGAGGAAGAGATCTTCAATGACATCAGTGAGGACAAGGAACGGGACATGGCTAGCTTGGTATCCAACCTTGTGCAAATGGGGAGTTTGCGGTTGTGCAAATGGACTGTTTGCGGTTGTTTGCGGTGCGTTAAACAGGGAGTTTGGTCTGTCACTGTGAAGCAGGCGTAACAGTTACACTACCTGATCGATACAACATCATACCTGATGTTTTAAAGCACGTTATGCCAAATAATTTAGGAATGTTAGGTGATTTATGCCATTTATGGATTAAAACCCGACTCTGCGTCAACTACGTAATTTTCCATGGGAATTTTGCCATGGATCCCCCTCCGGCATGCCACAGTCCAGGTGTTAGTCCACTTGAAACAAATTTTCCATCACTATTGTGGCCAGAAAGAGTCCCTGTGGGTTTTAAAATTCGCCTACCCATTGAAGTCAATGGCGGTTCGTCCGTTCGCGAACATTTGTGAAAATTCGCGTTCGCCGCTCGTGAACGGAAAATTTTATGTTCGCGACATCTCTAGTCAAGTGTTGTTTTAGCAGTGTGTTTGGGGTCATTGTCCTGCTGGAAGGTGAACCTCCGCCCTAGCCTCAAATCACGCACAGAATGGTACAGGTTTTGCTCAACAACATCCCTGTATTCAGCACCATTTATCTTTCCCTGAACTCTGACCAATTTCCCAGTCCTGGCTGCTGAAAAAAATCCCCACAGCATGATGCTGCCACCACCATGTT
Source organism: Bufo bufo (assembly GCF_905171765.1). Classification (NCBI taxonomy): domain Eukaryota; kingdom Metazoa; phylum Chordata; class Amphibia; order Anura; family Bufonidae; genus Bufo; species Bufo bufo. The sequence goes on along the minus strand of NC_053395.1, from coordinate 118,102,188 downwards.
TCACTGTGGGGATGGTGTTCTTTGGATGATGTGATGTGTTGGGTTTGTGCCAGACATAGCGTTTTCTTTGATGGCTGAAAAGTTCAATTTTAGTTTCATCAGGCCAGAGCACCTTCCTCCATACATTTTGGGAGTCTCCCACATGCCTTTTCGCAAACTCACAACATGCCTTTTTGTTTTTAGCTGAAAGTAATGGCATTCTTCTGGCCACTCTGCCATAAAGCCCAACTCTATGGAGCGTACGACTTATTGTTGTCCTATGTACAGATACTCCAGTCTCTGCTGTGGAACTCTGCAGCTCCTCCAGGGTTACCTTAGGTCTGTGTGCTGCCTCTCTAAATAAATGCCCTCCTTGCCCGGTCCGTGAGTTTTGGTGGGCGGTCGTCTCTTGGCAGGTTTGCTGTTGTGCCATGTTCTTTCCATTTGGTTATGATAGATTTGATGGTGCTCCTGGGGAACATCAAAGATTTGGATATTTTTTTATAACCTAACCCTGACTTGTACTTCTCAACAACATTGTCCCTTACTTGTTTGGAGAGTTCCTTGGTCATAATGGCAGTGTTTGGTTAGTGATGCCTCTTGCTTAGGTGTTGGCGCCTCTGGGGCCTTTCAAAAATGGTGTGTATATATAATGACAGATCATGTGACACTTATATTGCACACAGGTGGATATCATTTCACTAATTATGCGACTTCTGAAGGTAATTGATTGCAGCAGAGCTTTTTATGGGCTTCCTAACAAAGGAGGTGAATAAATACGCACATGATAATTTTCTGTTTTTTATTTCTAAACAATAGTTTTATTTATATATTTTTATCATTTCACTTCACCACCTTTAGACTATTGTGTTCTGATCCATCATATAAAATTCAGATTAACAAAACATTGAACTTAAGGCTGTAATGTACCAAAATACGGAAAAAGTGTTAAAAGCTTAGAGAAAGAAAAATATATATACGCACTTCACAGGTGCACTTATTTGTGGCAAAAGCGTTTAATGGCCTATTTCAGTACAGAAAGAAAAAATATATGCACTTTACTGGTACAGTTATTTGTGTCAAAAGGCTTTAGTGGCCTATTTTATTATAGAAAGAAAAAATATAAGCACTTCACTGGTGCAGTTATAAAAAATATATACGCACTTCACTGGTGCACTTATTTGTGTCAAAAGCGTTTAGTGGCCTATTTCAGTACGAAATGAAAAATATATTCTCAGTTCACTTCTGCAGTTATATGTGTTGAAAGCATTTAGTGGCCTATTTCAGTACAGAAAGAAAAATATATACGCACTTCACTGGTGCATTTATTTCTGCTAAAAGTGTTTACTGGCCTATTTCAGTAAAAAAAGAAAAATATATTCTCAGTTCAGTTCTGCAGGAATATGTCTTGAAAGCTTTTACTGGCCTATTTCAGTACAGAAAGAAAAATATATACGAACTTCACTGGTGCATTTATTCCTGCTAAAAGCATTTACTTGCCTATTTCAGTACAAAAAGAAAAATATATTCTCAGTTCACTTCTGCAGTTATATGTCTTGAAAGCGTTTACTGGCCTATTTCAGTACAGAAAGAAAAATATATTCTCAGTTCACGTCGTCGGCGGTTATATGTCTTAAAAGAGTCTAGTGGCCTATTTCGGTACAAAAGGAAAAATATATTTTCAGTTCACGTCGACGGCGGTTATATGTCTTGAAAGCATTTAGTGGCCTTTTGAAGTACAAAAATAAAAATATATTCTTAGTTCATTTTGGCGGCAGTTATGTCTTAAAAGCATTTAGTGGCCTATTTAGGTACAAAAAGAAAAATATATTCTCAGTTCACGTCGACGGCAGTTATATGTCTTGAAAGCGTTTAGTGACCTATTTCAGTACAAAAATAAAAATATATTCTCAGTTCACGTCGACGGCAGTTATATGTGTTGTAAGTGTTTAGTGGCTTATTTCAGTACAGAAATAAAAATATATACGCACTTCACTGGTGCATTTATTTCTGGAAAAAGAGTTTAGTGACAAAAAGGAAAAATGTATCCGTATTTCACTTCTGCAGTTATATGTGGTGAAAGCGTTTACTGGCCAATTTCAGTACAAAAAGGAAAATATACCGTATTTTTTGCCCTATAAGATGGCCCATATGACACAACTAGGTTTTAGAGGGGGACAATAAAAAAATAATAATAATCATTACACCTTAGGTCAGACCAGCAATCAGACCTCCAATTTTAATCAGATCTCAGCTTACAGCCCCAATTAGACCCCAATGTTAATAAGACCCTCAATCAGACCTCAGATCAGCCCCCCAATGCCTCAGATCAGCCCCAAGCCTTAGATCAGCCCCCAGCCATCTATCAGCCCCCAGCTTCATATAAGCCATCAGCCTCAAGGTAGCCCCCAGCTTTATGTCAGCCATCATCCTCATGTAGCCCCCATCTTTATGTTCTCCATCAGTTTTATGTAGCCCCTAGATTTATGTCAGCCATCAGCATCATGTAGCCCCCAGCTTTATGTCAGCCATCAGCCTCATGTAGCCCCCAGCTTTATGTCAGCCATCAGCCTCATGTAGCCCCCAGCTTTATGTCAGCCATCAGCCTTATATAGCCCCCAGCTTTATGTCAGCCACCAGCCTCATGTAGCCCCCAGATTTATGTCAGCCATCAGCCTCATGTAGCCCCCAGCTTTATGTCAGCCATCAGCCTAATGTAGCCCTCAGCCATCAGCGCAAATAAAATAAAAAAAAACACTTACCTCTCCTGCTCCTGGACGACGACGCTCCTCACCTCCAGTGCACTGTGTCTTCTTCCTGCCGCGGCTGTGCTGTGAACCGCCACGCACAGTGTGAGGTCACAGTGCGCCCTCACTCTGTGCGTAGTCCTGCCCAGCCGACAGCCAAGGACCAGGAAGCTGTGAGTACAGAGACTTCACCGCTTCACGGTCCTCCGGTACTAATAAGCGCTTACATAATTGAAGCACTTCATTAGTATTCGCCCCATAAGACGCAGCGGCACTTTTTTGGGGAAAAAATGCGTCTTATGGGGCGAAAAATACGGTATATGCTTTTCACTTCTGCAACTATTATTATTTCAGTACAAAAACAAAATATACAGGGAGTGCAGAATTATTAGGCAAGTTGTATTTTTGAGGATTAATTTTATTATTGAACAACAACCATGTTCTCAATGAACCCAAAAAACTCATTAATATCAAAGCTGAATATTTTTGGAAGTAGTTTTTAGTTTGTTTTTAGTTTTAGCTATTTTAGGGGGATATCTGTGTGTGCAGGTGACTATTACTGTGCATAATTATTAGGAAACTTAACAAAAAACAAATATATACCCATTTCAATTATTTATTTTTACCAGTGAAACCAATATAACATCTCAACATTCACAAATATACATTTCTGACATTCAAAAACAAAACAAAAACAAATCAGTGACCAATATAGCCACCTTTCTTTGCAAGGACACTCAAAAGCCTGCCATCCATGGATTCTGTCAATGTTTTGATCTGTTCACCATCAACATTGCGTGCAGCAGCAACCACAGCCTCCCAGACACTGTTCAGAGAGGTGTACTGTTTTCCCTCCTTGTAAATCTCACATTTGATGATGGACCACAGGTTCTCAATGGGGTTCAGATCAGGTGAACAAGGAGGCCATGTCATTAGATTTTCTTCTTTTATACCCTTTCTTGCCAGCCACGCTGTGGAGTACTTGGACGCGTGTGATGGAGCATTGTCCTGCATGAAAATCATGTTTTTCTTGAAGGATGCAGACTTCTTCCTGTACCACTGCTTGAAGAAGGTGTCTTCCAGAAACTGGCAGTAGGACTGGGAGTTGAGCTTGACTCCATCCTCAACCCGAAAAGGCCCCACAAGCTCATCTTTGATGATACCAGCCCAAACCAGTACTCCACCTCCACCTTGCTGGCGTCTGAGTCGGACTGGAGCTCTCTGCCCTTTATCAATCCAGCCACGGGCCCATCCATCTGGCCCATCAAGACTCACTCTCATTTCATCAGTCCATAAAACCTTAGAAAAATCAGTCTTGAGATATTTCTTGGCCCAGTCTTGACGTTTCAGCTTGTGTGTCTTGTTCAGTGGTGGTCGTCTTTCAGCCTTTCTTACCTTGGCCATGTCTCTGAGTATTGCACACCTTGTGCTTTTGGGCACTCCAGTGATGTTGCAGCTCTGAAATATGGCCAAACTGGTGGCAAGTGGCATCTTGGCAGCTGCACGCTTGACTTTTCTCAGTTCATGGGCAGTTATTTTGCGCCTTGGTTTTTCCACACGCTTCTTGCGACCCTGTTGACTATTTTGAATGAAACGCTTGATTGTTCGATGATCACGCTTCAGAAGCTTTGCAATTTTAAGAGTGCTGCATCCCTCTGCAAGATATCTCACTATTTTTGACTTTTCTGAGCCTGTCAAGTCCTTCTTTTGACCCATTTTGCCAAAGGAAAAGAAGTTTCCTAATAATTATGCACACCTGATATAGGGTGTTGATGTCATTAGACCACACCCCTTCTCATTACAGAGATGCACATCACCTAATATGCTTAATTGGTAGTAGGCTTTCGAGCCTATACAGCTTGGAGTAAGACAACATGCATAAAGAGGATGATGTGGTCAAAATACTCATTTGCCTAATAATTCTGTACATAGTGTATTTAGTGTTCACTTATGCAGTTATATGTGGCAAAACCTTTGGTGACATATTTCAGTCGAAAAACACAATATATTCAGGGGTCAGCGCTGCAGTAATATTTGTGGTAAAATCTTTATTGACGTATTTCGGTCGAAAAACTAATTTTATTCAGCGTTCAGCTCTGCAGTTATATGTGGTAAAATCTTTATTGAGGTATTTCGGTTGAAAAACTAATTTTATTCAGCGTTCAGTGCTGTGGTTATATGCGGTAAAATCTTTATTGAAGTATTTCAGTCGAAAAACAAAATTTATTCAGTGGTCAGCGCTGCGGTTATACGCGGTAAAATCTTTATTGAAGTATTTTAGTCAAAAAACAAAATGTATTCAGCGATCATGGCTGCGGTTATATGCGGTAAAATCTTTAGTGACGTATCTTGATGAACTTCGCAACTCTTTGTCTTTTCATTGTCTGCAGCTACTATAGGCCTGTTCATGTTAGGCAGGTTCACCCAGAAGTATCTGGGTCGATAAGCAGCCGATACCGCACTTGCGTCAATGTTGACACGATTCATCTCCAGGTGGAGAGATATTGTTTTTTTTTGCCCCTTTCACACAGGCGCAATGCGTGAGGTGAACGCATTGCACCCGCACTGAATCCGGACCCATTCATTTCTATGGGGTTGTGCAGATGAGGGGTGATTTTCACGCATCACTTGTGCGTTGCGTGAAAATCGCAGCATGTTCCTCTTTGTGCGTTTTCCACCCAACGCAGGCCCCATAGAAGTGAATAGGGCTGTGTGAAAATCGCAAGCATCCGCAAGCAAGTGCGGATGCAGTGCGATTTTCACGCACGGTTGCTAGGAGACGATCGGAATGGAGACCCGATCATCAGGGGCGTACATAGAAATCATTGGGCCCCATAGCAAGAATCTGAATTGGGCCCCCTAATTCCACCCGCTACCCATCCCACCACCTGCTCTTGCGTGTTTTCCATTTTTTTTTTCCGTTGTTCATTTTTATTTTTTTTCTTTCGTTAAGGCGTTTACTGTACAGGTTCTTTTTTAAAATATTTTAACAGTGCAGACATTTTCGGGTGCGGCAATACCTAATATGATTTTATTTATTGTTTATATATTATTATATGTAAAATTGGGGTGATTTAAACGTTTAATATATCAGTGTTTTTATTTAATATTTTTTTCACTTTTTTTTTACTATTAATCTATAAAAAAAATTGCTATTAATTGTGGGACCTGAGGGGTAAATTACGGGGGGGCGGTGCACTGTCCTGAGTCCTCTATATAATAATAAGCCTTATAGAATAGTGTTCCCCAACCATACTTTCTGCTGCCCTCTTCCCCCCACTAACCATCACCCCCATGACACAGTACTCTAAATTAGCAATTTAACAGCAGAGTTCATTGGGGGTGGGGTGGGGGGGGTACTCCTCCTGAGTCCTCTATATAATAATAACCCTTATAGAACAGTTCCCCCCCAACCCTGCAGGAACTCTGCTTGCTGCTCCTGCCCTTTTCCCACCAATAGCCATCCCTCACCACCCCCCATGAACTTTTTTAAATGCAGAGTCTGTCACTCACTGCTGTGAGTGTACAACTTACTTTGTCCTTGGTGGCAGACTGGCAGCGGCACACAACAGGCCAGGGGCAAGCCGACGATGCTGGGGGCTGGTTGGAGTTGGGTCTCAGTGGAACTGGTGGCAGTATGAGGCAGGTGGTGAGCGCGATAAGCACAAGACTGCCACCCTGCCCAACCACCCGCGGCCGCCTGCACAGTTCTTCTCTGATCTGCTGAGCCTGTGACTTGCACACTGGCCAATCAGCAGCAGGAGCTTTGTACCACTAAATGCTGATTGGCCAGTTCAGTGCGAGCGCCCAGCAAAGAGCAAACCGAGGAGAATGAGCGGCGTTGACTTGCAGTATGTCACTGGCTGGGCCGGGGTGGGGAGCCTGAGCAGAGGGGAAGCGGGGCCCGCCCAAGCTCCAGATAGGGACTTGGGAGTCGGGACAGAAGACTGTAGCATTGATAAATACATAACTACAAACATAGGGGCGGGGCCTTCCATGCACTTCGGGCCCCCCCTTGCCACGGGCCCCATAGCAGCTGCGTGCGCTGCCTATATTGGCGGTACGCCACTGCCGATCATTATTATTTTCCCTCATAACATGGTTATAAGGGAAAATAATAGCATTCTTAATACAGAATGCATAGTACAATAGGGCTGGAGGGGTTAAAAAAAAAATAATACAAAAATTAACTCACCTTAATCCACTTGTTCGCGCAGCCCAGCTTCTCTTCTTTCTTCTTCTTTGCTGTGCACAGGAAAAGGACCTGTGGTGACGTCACTACGCTCATCACATGGTCCATCAAATGATCCATCACCATGGTAAAATATCATGTGATGGACCATGTGATGAGCGCAGTGACGTCATCAAAGGTCCTATTCCTCAAAGAAGAAGACAGAAGAGAAGCCGGGCTGCACGAACAAGTGGATTAACCACCTCAGCCCCCCTAGCTTAAACACCCTTAATGACCAGGCCACTTTTTACACTTCTGACCTACACTATTTTCATCATTTATTGCTCGGTCATGCAACTTACCACCCAAATGAATTTTACCTCCTTTTCTTTTCACTAATAGAGCTTTCATTTGATGGTATTTCATTGCTGCTGACATTTTTACTTTTTTTGTTATTAATCGAAATTTAACGATTTTTTTTGCAAAAAAATGACATTTTTCACTTTCAGTTGTAAAATTTTGCAAAAAAAACGACATCCATATATAAATTTTTCTCTAAATTTATTGTTCTACATGTCTTTGATTAAAAAAAATGTTTGGGTAAAAAAAAAAATGGTTTGGGTAAAAGTTATAGCGTTTACAAACTATGGTACAAAAATGTGAATTTCCGCTTTTTGAAGCAGCTCTGACTTTCTGAGCACCTGTCATGTTTCCTGAGGTTCTACAATGCCCAGACAGTAGAAAAACCCCACAAATGACCCCATTTCGGAAAGTAGACACCCTAAGGTATTCGCTGATGGGCATAGTGAGTTCATAGAACTTTTTATTTTTTGTCACAAGTTAGCGGAAAATTATGATTATTTTTTTTTCTTACAAAGTCTCATATTCCACTAACTTGTGACAAAAAATAAAAACTTCCATGAACTCACTATGCACATCACGAAATACCTTGGGGTGTCTTCTTTCCAAAATGGAGTCACTTGTGGGGTAGTTATACTGCCCTGGCATTTTAGGGGCCCGAATGCGTGAGAAGTGGTTTGAAATCAAAATCTGTAAAAAATGGCCGGTGAAATCCGAAAGGTGCTCTTTGAGCTCTCAGGAGAAGTTGGGCAATGTGTTTTGGGGTGTCTTTTTAAATATACTCATGCTGGGTGAGAGAAATATCTCGGCAAAAGACAACTTTTCCCATTTTTTATACAAAGTTGGCATTTGACCAAGATATTTATCTCACCCAGCATGGGTATATGTAAAATGACACCCCAAAACACATTGCCCAACTTCTCCTGAGTACGGTGATACCAGATGTGTGATACTTTTTTGCAGCCTAGATGCGCAAAGGGGCCCACATTCCTTTTATGAGGGCATTTTTAGACATTTGGATCCCAGACTTCTTCTCACGCTTTAGGGCCCCTAAAATTCCAGGGTAGTATAAATACCCCACATGTGACCCTATTTTGGAAAGAAGACACCCCAAGGTATTCAATGAGGGGCATGGCGAGTTCATAGAAATTTTTTTTTTTGCCACAAGTTAGCGTAAATTTATTATTATTTTTTTCTCACAAAGTCTCCCTTTCCACTAACTTGGGACAAAAATTTCAATCTTTCATGGACTCAATATGCCCCTCACGGAATACCTTGGGGTGTCTTCCTAAATGGGGTCACATGTGGGGTATTTATACTGCCCTGGCATTCTAGGGGCCCTAAAGCGTGAGAAGTCTGGAATATAAATGTCTAAAAATTTTTACGCATTTGGATTCCATGAGGGGTATGGTGAGTTCATGTGAGATTTTATTTTTTGACACAAGTTAGTGGAATATAAAACTTTGTAAGAAAAAAAAAATATTTCCGCTAACTTGGGCCAAAAAAATGTCTGAATGGAGCCTTACAAGGGGGGTGATCAATGACAGGGGGGTGATCAGGGAGTCTATATGGGGTGATCACCCCCCTGTCATTGATCACCCCCCTATAAGGCTCCATTCAGATGTCCGTATGTGTTTTGCGGATCCGATCCATGTATCCGTGGAACCGTAAAAAACATACGGATATCTGAATGGAGCCTTACAGGGGGGTGATCAATGACAGGGGGGTGATCAATGACAGGGGGGTGATCAGGGAGTCTATATGGGGTGATCACCCCCCTGTCATTGATCACCCCCCTGTAAGGCTGCATTCAGATGTCCGTATGTGTTTTGCGGATCCGATCCATGTATCCGTGGATCCATAAAAAACATACGGACATCTGAATGCAGCCTTACAGGGGGGTGAGCAATGACAGGGGGGTGATCAATGACAGGGGGGTGATCAGGGAGTCTATATGGGGTGATCACCCCCCTGTCATTGATCACCCCCCTGTAAGGCTGCATTCAGATGTCCGTATGTGTTTTGCGGATCCGATCCATGTATCCGTGGATCCGTAAAAAACATACGGACATCTGAATGCAGCCTTACAGGGGGGTGAGCAATGACAGGGGGGTGATCAATTACAGGAAGGGTGATCAGGGAGTCTATATGGGGTGATCACCCCCCTGTCATTGATCACCCCCCTGTAAGGCTGCATTCAGATGTCCGTATGTGTTTTACGGATCCAATCTATGTATCTGTGGATCCGTAAAAAACATACGGACATCTGAATGCAGCCTTACAGGGGGGTGAGCAATGACAGGGGGGTGATCAATGACAGGGGGGTGATCAGGGAGTCTATATGGGGTGATCACCCCCTTGTCATTGATCACCCCCCTGTAAGGCTCCATTCAGACGTCCGTATGTGTTTTGCGGATCCGATCCATGTATCAGTGGATCCGTAAAAATCATACGGACGTCTGAATGGAGCCTTACAGGGGGGTGATCAATGACAGGGGGGTGATCAGGGAGTCTATATGGGGTGATCACCCCCATCATTGATCACCCCCCTGTAAGGCTCCATTCAGATGTCCGTATGTGTTTTGCGGATCCGATCCATGTATCAGTGGATCCGTAAAAATCATACGGACGTCTGAATGGAGCCTTACAAGGGGGTGATCAATGACAGGGGGGTGATCAATGATAGGGGGGTGATCAGGGAGTCAATATGGGGTGATCAGGGGTGATCAGGGGTTAATAAGGGGTTAATAAGTGACAGGGGGGGTGTAGTGTAGTGTGGTGCTTGGTGCTACATATTACTGAGCTACCTGTGTCCTCTGGTGGTCGATCCAAACAAAAGGGACCACCAGAGGACCAGGTAGCAGGTATATTAGACGCTGTTATCAAAACAGCGTCTAATATACCTGTTAGGGGTTAAAAAAATCGCATCTCCAGCCTGCCAGCGAACGATCGCCGCTGGCAGGCTGGACATCCACTCGCTTACCTTCCGTATATATGCGTCCAGGAGGAATCAATCAACCACCTCCAGGACACGTCGCTGCGTTCGGCGGTCGGGAGGTGGTTAAGTTGAGTTAATTTTTATTTTTATTTTTTATCCCCTTCAGCCCTATTGTACTATGCATTCTGTATTAAGAATGCTATTATTTTCCTTATAACCATGTTATAAGGGAAAATAATACAGTCTACACAAATCTGAAACCAAACTTCTGTGAAGAAGTTTGGGTTTGGGTACCAAACATGCCGATTTTTCTCACGCGTGTGCAAAACGCATTACAATGTTTTGCACTCGCACGGAAAAATCTCGCATTTTCCCTCGACACACCCTCATCTTATCCGGGCCAAAAACATGACGCCCGTGTGAAAGAGGCCTTTGGAATACTTTCTCCATCGTAACCAAATCTTTGAATAAACTGAAGATTGTAGGATTCTCTCTCAGACAAAAACTCTCACTTTGTCACAGAGGGCACAATGTGGGCATAACTACTACTATGAGGGGGCACTATCTGTACAAACCTACTGTGAAGGTTGTACAATGAGGGCAATACTACTATATTGTACTGTGAGGGGGTACAATTTTTTTAAAGTATTGGTTGGGGGTGCCAGAGAAAGGACCCGCCCCGGGTGCCAAACACCCTAGGCACGCCACTGCTACTCTCTTCACTGAAATTGGATATACAGTAGTTAAGCTTCTTTTTCTTCTCTAAAGCCTCATTTACACGTCAGTGTTCCACGTACATGTGCATGATGCCATCCGTGTTTCATGGATCATTAGGAAGAGATGCTTTGAAAATTATTTCACAGCTGTGCATTGTCAGTGAAAGGAAAAAACTGACACACGGGCCCAACACGGATCCTTCACGGCATAGGCATGCGCACGAGGTGTGCCTGGGCACACCCTAATCAAGCCTCAAAATTGAGGTTCTGTCACCTCCGGCAGCTGCGATTACTAATGAAGCGCTTCAATTTTGGAAGCGCTCATTATTACCGGAGGACCAGGAAGTGGTGAACGCTCTGTACTTACCGCTTCCTGGTCCTCGACTGTCGGCTGTGCAGGGCTGCGCACACCGTGAGGCGCTTTATGACTTCACGCTGTGTGCGCCAGTTCAGAGTGCACAGCTGAGAGCCGACTTTAGGAGGAAGAAAATTGCGGGAGGCGAAGAGCGGCGGCGTCCAGGAGCAGAGACGTAAGTGTTTTTTTATTTTATAAAAAAATGAGGCTGCTAGGGGCATAATGGGGGCTAATGAGAGGCATAATGCAGGCTAATGAGAGGCATAATGGGGGCTAATAAGAGGCATAATGGGAGCTAATGAGGCATATGGGGGCTAATGAGGCATATGGGGGCTAATGAGAAGCACAATGGGGGCTAATTAGGCATATAGGGCTAATGAGGCATATGGGGGCTAATGAGAGGCACAATGAGGGCTAATTAGGCATATGAGGGCTAATGAGGCATGTGGGGGCTAATGAGGCATGTGGGGGCTAATGAGAGGCATAATGGGGGCTAATGAAAGGCATAATGGGGACTAATGAGGCATAACGGCTGATAATAGGGGTTAATGACGCATAAGGACTGATGATGGGGGCTAATGAGGTAAAAGGGCTGATAATGGGGGTTAATGAGGCATAAGGACTGATGATGGGGGCTAATGAGGCATAAGGGCATAAGGGCTGATAATGGGGGTTAATGAGGCATAAGGGCTGATAATGGGGGTTAATGAGGCATAAGGGCTGGTGATGGGGGCTAATGAGGCATAATGGGGGCTAATGAGAGGCATAATGGGGGCTAATGAGGCATAAGGGCCGATAATGGGGGCTAATGGCATAAAGGCTATATATATATATGCATACACACACACGTGCGCACGGTGTGTTTTTGTGCTTTAGGGTGCATGGACATCTTCATGGAGGCATCACTGACCACCTTTTCACGGATTTGAGCACAGACATGGATGTGTGAATAAGGCTTAACTGGCAGATGGTTGATCTGCTGTGACTCAGTCCATTACCACACAGATAGTGCTGCTTTGACTTGAACTCTTTTAGTGAATTCACCATCACCACCTCCTCAGACAGAGCGTTCCATAGTCTCACTGCTCTTACAGTACAGAATTCTCTTCTATGTTTGTATAGAAACCATCTTTCTTCTAGATGCAGAGAATGCGGAGTAAATAATAATACTGAAATACCATGCCATGCAGTTTTTCATTTATGAAAAATAATGAAAACATAAGGTTGGCCACTGCAATGACTTTTTGATTTTCATTTTCTAATCTGTAATATAAGAATGAAAACTATAATCTGCTTAACAGGCCTTTACAATGCTTTAAAAATAGAACAATATAAATTAGTTTATTTAGAAAATAGCATCAGCTTCTATGTTTAGCTACCAAGAAACAATATGGTACTGACAAATCAGTGTTCACAAGATACATGCACATACCAATTTACAATGGAAGAGAAAGTAGTAAGCAGCTCAATATTAGGGCTCATGCATACGAACGTATTTTCTCTCCGTGTCCGTTCAGGTTTTTTGCGGACCGTATGTGTAACCATTCACTTTAATGGGTCCCTCCAAAAAACTGAAGTTACTCCGTGTGCATTCCGTATGTACGTATTTCCGTTCTGCAAAAAATAGAACATGTCCTATTATTGTCCGCATTACGGACAAGGATAGTACTGCTCTATTAGGGGCGAGCTGTTCCATTCAGCAAAATACGGAATGCACACGGATGTCATCCGTATTTTTTGCAGATCTGTTTTTTGCGGACCGCAAAATAAATGTGGTCGTGTGCATGAGCCCTAAGTCAGATAAGGCAGTGTTGGAATACTCGCTAAAGGAGACTAAAGGTCAAATCAAAGGAGATTGCAGGCCTAATTACAAGTCTGTTAGAAAGGTAGGTTTTTAAAGGTTGGAAAGTGTATAATGGGATAAGGGAGTTAGTTCCACAGGAGAGGAGTGGCAAGAGGATTCTTGTATGTGAGAATGTGAAAAAGTATAGGAGAGCTGGCAGGAGGGAGAGTGAAGGTTATTTGTAGATTTAAATATCTTAATTTGATAAAACTGTGTAGGTTAAGATTAGTGTTGAGGGAATCGAACTCCACAAAGTGGAATACAATCCGAATTTCAGTGAAAATTCGATTAGCCGCAAAGCCGAATTTCCTCGTACTTCGTGGCAGCAAATTGATTTTCCTTGAATGGCGATAAATAAAAAAAAAACCTCCTCCATTTGAACACAAAGAGCCGGCCACTGCCATCTTGATTGAAGATCTCGGACGAAATTTTGTGTGCGGTGACGTATGGCGTCACCATGCCGGCCATGTCATGATGTCATCACGGGCTGTGCGAGATCAATCAAGATGGTGGCAGCAGGCTCTTTGCAAGTAAAATGGATGAGGGTAAGTATGACTAGTGAGATACCAGAAACACAAAAAGTTACACTGCTTATAGCGTCATTTTGGTACCATCACCATAGCAAAATATCTTTTCAGGTTATGGTAGTACACCTGGGCCCCCTAAATGTTAGTAATGTTCATTCCCCCTATTCTTAGTGCCCCCCTGTTTACAGCAATAAAATATAGGAAGACACAAAAAATATATAATAGTACCAAATTCACCATCGGCTTAACCTCTTAGGGACATATGACGTACCGGTACGTCATGATGACCTGGTATTTAAGGACATGTGTGTTTACGCCATATGTCTATATATGCCATGTGTATTTACGATCACCGCCGCGCGGCGGGCGGTGATCGGAACAGAGTGCCTGCTGAAAACATTCGGCAGGCACTCTGTCACAATGCCGAGGGGGGTCCTGGACCTCCCCGTATCGGCGATCGCAGCAAACCACAGGTCAATTCAGACCTGCGGTTTGCTGCGTTTCTGGGTTATTCTGATGACCCGATAACCCGGAAAAGGATGGTGAATGGTGATGTAAAAATACACCACCAATCACCATTCTGCGATCCTGAGAGGTGATGGTGACATCACCTCTCAGGATCGCTTACTATTGGCTGCGTGAGCGGGCGGGGGTTAACTCTCCCCAGCTCTTCTCCCCCAGCTCCCCTCTCCTCCTCCATTCTGTGTCCGGGAGTGAGGAGAGAGAGCAGCGTCGTCCATCAGTGAGCCAAGCACCTCCATCTTTGCCCCTCCACAGTGCCATCTGACCCTCCACAGCACTTAAAGGTACATAGGGACAGGTTAGGGAAAGATTAGTTTAGGCAGGGATATTCAGGGAAAGTTTAGGAAAAAAAAAAAGTTCACTGTTGCATCACCCTGATCAGGTGTCTGGGATCCACAGCACAGCTGTCTGACCCTAGACCCCCCAGGGGTGCTGCAGCTTGCCCCCCCCACCACCCCACACACATTATTTGGGGTACACTGACTGTGGCCGGCACTCTTAGCATCCGACCACTGTTAGCTTAGGGATAAGTACGCAAACACCCGTGCCCCCACACACACGCACACTAAATAAAGTTTAACACGCACACACACTCCCCTATGGCCTGCCAGATGTTCTCAGTCGAGGAGGCATACGCCCTGCTTGCCTCCGACTCCAAAAGCCCCAGTGAGGACGAGGATGAACCCATTTTCCTCTTGTCATCCGCGTCCTACTCATCATCTAGCGATGATGATGAGCCCCCAAGGCGGCGGAGACGCCGCCAGGCGGAGCAAGGGGACCGCCATGTCAGGGACCCTGTGGTCCACACTAGTACGAGCAGCTCTGGGGCTCGTAGTAGTTTTCCGGCCCACCAGATAAGTCCACTGGTAAACTTGCATGGTGTACCCCAGAGCATTTTGAGCCCATGATTCCTGACTTTGTTGGCCAACCAGGAATCCAGATTCCCACAGTGGGCTTCACTGAATATGACTAATTTAGTCTTTTTTTCAGTGACCACTTTGTGACTCCTTTTTGGCTAGGGCCGGTGGCTGGACTCCGGTCAGTGCAGCCGAGATGAGGACGTTTTGGGACCTCGTGCTGCACATAGGCCTAATCAAAAAACCCAGTGTCAGGCTGTACTGGAAAGGGGACATCCTCTACTAGACCCCACTTTACAGTACGGCCATGACACGCTCCCGTTTTGAGGCCATTCGGAAATGCCTGCATTATGCAGATAATGCAGCATGTCCCGTCCCCCCCGAGGTGATCC
Source organism: Bufo bufo (assembly GCF_905171765.1). Classification (NCBI taxonomy): domain Eukaryota; kingdom Metazoa; phylum Chordata; class Amphibia; order Anura; family Bufonidae; genus Bufo; species Bufo bufo. The sequence goes on along the minus strand of NC_053395.1, from coordinate 118,086,781 downwards.
TGCCTATGACCGCCTGTACAAAATCAGGCCGGTCATCGATCACTTTGGGGCCAAATTTTTGGAGGCCTATGTACCTGGAAGGGAGGTCGCGGTTGATGAGTCTCTCATTGCTTTCAAGGGGAGACTCATTTTCCACCAGTATGTTACCTCTAAGCGGGCGAGGTATGGCGTGAAGCTGTACAAACTTTGTGAGAGTACCTCAGGGTACACTTACAAGTTTTGTGTGTACGAGGGGTGAGATTACCGTATTCAACCCCTTATGCACCCACTGCTAGATTAGGGTTACCACCTGTACGTGGATAACTTTTATACTAGGATCACCTGGTTCCAGTCCCTCGCCGCCAGATCCACGTCCGCTTGTGGGACCGTGCGGAAAAATCAACACTGCCTCCCTACTCACCCCCTCCAGGTACCTATTCCCAGGGGTGAGACCTGTGCCCTTACCAGGGGAAACCTGTTGCTGGTCAGATATAAGGACAAGAAGGATGTCCTTGTACTGTCCACAATTCATGGTAACGGCATCACCCCTGTCCCTGTGCGAGGTACCGCGGCAACGGTCCTCAAGCCCGATAGTATCGTCGACTACAATCGGTATACGGGAGGAGTTGATCTCTCTGATCAAGTCCTCAAGCCATATAACGCCATGCGCAAAACCCGAGCATGGTACAAAAAAGTTGCGGTCTACTTGATACATCAACTCTTTTGTGTTGTCTCGGAGCGCTGGCAACACAGGGAAATTCCTGCAGTTCTATGAGGCAGTCCTCGAGGCCCTGATCTTTTCTGACCGGTAAAGAGCAGGGCGGAGTACCTCGGGAACTGGAGGCGCCCGGATCGTCCCTGGCCAACACTTTACAGGTGTGGTCACCCATACTGGAAAGAAGGGACGGTCCCAAAAAGGGTGCAGAGTGTGTCACAGGAGGGGGATAAGGAAGGACACCACCACTCAGTGTGACACGTGCCCCGATCATCAGGGCCTCTGCATTATTGGTTGCTTCAGGGAGTACCACATTTCCATGGAGTACTAAATTTATAATCCCCTTGCCCAATTTTAATTCCATTTAGCCAAAATGGACAATCGGAAAAAAAATATGGTTCTCAGACTTGAGACACTAAAACAAATATATATATATTTTTTTTATATTATTTTGTAAAACTAAAATAAATAAAAGAAGTAGACATATTAGATATTGCTGCATCCGTAAGAATCTGCTCTATAAAAATACCCCATGACCTAAACCCTCAGATGAACACGGTCAAAAAAAAAAAAAAACGGTGCAAAAAAAGGTATTTTTTTGTCACCTTGCATCACAAAAAGTGTAATAGCAAGCGATCAAAAAGTCATATGCCCCCCAATTTAGTGCCAATAAAACCATCCTCTCATCGCACAAAAAATGAGCCCCTACCTAAGATAATCGGCTAAAAACAAAAAACCTGACTCTTAGACTATGGAGATACTAAAATGTTTTTTTGTTTTTGTTTATAAAAGGATAATAGTGTAAAACCTAAATAAATTTTAGAAAAGTAGACATATTAGGTATCGCCGCATCCGTAAGAATCTTCTCTATATAAATACCCCATGAACTAACCCTTCAGATGAACATGGTCAACAAAATAAAAACTGTGCCAAAACAGCAATTTTTGGGCAAATGTTAAATTTTAATCAGTTATTTCCAGTAACAAAGCAAGGGTTAACAGCCAAACAATACTTTATATCTATTACCCTGATTTTGCAGTTTACAGAAACACCCCATGCGTGGTTGTAAACTGCTGTATGACCAAACAGCAGGGCGTAGAAGGAAAGGAATGCCGTATGGTTTCCTGGAAGGCAGATTTTAATGGCCTTTTTTTTTTGGCACCATGTCCCATTTGAAGAACCCCTGATGCACCCCTAGAGTAGAAACTCCATAAAAGTGACCCCATCTAAGAAACTAAACCCCTCAAGGTATTCAAAACTGATTTTATAAACTTTATTAACCCTTTAGGTGTTCCTTAACAGTTTATGGCAAATAGAGATGAAATTTCAGAATTTTTATTTTTTGGTAACCTTGCCTCACAAAAATTTAATATAGAGCAACCATAAATCATATGTACCCTAAAAATAGTCCCAACAAAACTGCCACCTTATCCCGTAGTTTCCAAAATGGGGTCACTTTTATGGAGTTTCTACTCTAGGGGTGCATCAAGGGGGTTCAAATGGGACATGGTGTAAATAAACCAGTCCAATAAAATCTGCCTTCCAAAAACAACACGGCGCTCCTTTCCCTCTACGCCCTGCCGTGTGCCCGTACAGTAGTTTACGACCACATATGGGGTGTTTCTGCAAACTACAGAATCCGGGCCATAAATATTAAGTTTTGTTTGGCTGTTAACCCTTACTTTGTTACTGGAAAAAATGGATTAAAATAGAAAATGTTCGAAAAAATTTTAATTCGGAAATTTCATTTCCATTTGCCAATAAATCTTGTGGAACACCTCAAGGGTTAACAAAGTTTGTAAAATCTGTTTTGAATACCTTGAGGGGTGTAGTTTCTTAGATGGGGTCACTTTTATGGAGTTTCTACTCTAGCGGTGCATCAGGGGTGCTTCTAATGGGACATGATGTAAATAAACCAGTCCAACAAAATCTGCCTTCCAAAAACCACACGGCGCTCTTTTCCCTCTACGCCCTGCCGTGTGCCCGTACAGTAGTTTACGACCACATATGGGGTGTTCCTGCAAACTACTGAATCAGGGCAATAAATATTAAGATTTGTTTGGCTGTTAACCCTTGCTTTGTTACTGGAAAAAAATTATTAAAATGGAAAATTTGACCAAAAAATTAAAATTCTTAAATTTCATCTCCATTTGCCAATAACTCTTGTGGAACACCTATGGTGTTAAAAAAAAGTTTGTGAAATCTGTTTTGAATACCTTGAGGGGTGTAGTTTACTTAGATGGGGTCACTTTTATGGAGTTTCTACTGTAGGGGTGCTTCTAATGGGACATGATGTAAATAAACCAGTCCAGCAAAATCTGCCTTCCAAAAACCACACGGCGCTCTTTTCCCTCTACGCCCTGCCGTGTGCCCGTACAGTAGTTTACGACCACATATGGGGTGTTTCTGCAAACTACTAAATCAGGGCAATAAATATTGAGGTTTGTTTGGCTGTTAACCCTTGCTTTGTTACTGGAAAAAATTTATTAAAATTGAAAATTTGCCCCCAAAAAATGAAATTCTTAAATTTCATCTCCATTTGCCAATAACTCTTGTGGAACATCAAAAGGGTTAAAAAAAATTGTAAAATCAGTTTTGAATACCTTGAGGGGTGTAGTTTCTTAGATGGGGTCACTTTTATGGAGTTTCTACTCTAGGGGTGCATCAGGGGGGCTTCAAATGGTGACATGGTGTAAATAAACCAGTCCAGCAAAATCTGCCTTCCAAAAACCACACGACGCTCCTTTCCCTCTACGCCCTGCCGTGTGCTCGTACAGTAGTTTATGGCCACATATGGGGTGTTTCTGAAAACTACAGAATAAGTGCAAAAAATATTGAGTTTAATTTGGCTGTTAACCCTTGCTTTGTTACTGGAAAAAATGTATTAAAATCAAAATTCTGAAATGTTATCTCCATTTGCCATTAGCTCTTGTGGAACACCTAAAGGGTTGACAACGTTTATAAAATCAGTTTTGAATACTTTGAGGGGTGTATTTTCTAGAATTTTTGGGTGGTTTCTATTATGTAAGCCTCACAAAAGTGACTTCAGACCTGAACTGGTCCTTAAAAAGTGGGTTTTTGAAAATTTCTAAAAGATTTCAAGATTTGCTTTCTAAACTTCTAAGTCTTGTACCATCCCCAAAAACTAAATTTGCATTCCCAAAATGATCCAAACATGAAGTAGACATATGGGGAATGTAAAGTAATAACTAATTTTGGAGGTATTACTATGTATTATAGAAGTAGAGAAATTGAAACTTGGAAATTTGCTAATTTTTCAAAATTATTGGTAAATTTGGTATTTTTTTATAAATAAATATTATTATTTTTTTACTCCATTTTAGCAGTGTCATGAAGTACAATATGTGATAAAAAAAATACAATCTTAGAATGGCCTGGATATGTTAAAGCGTTTTAAAGTTATTCACATAAAGTGATACTGGTCAGATTTGCAAAAAATGGCCAGGTCCTTAAGGTGCATTAAGGCTGGGTCCTTAATGGGGTTAAAGGGGTTGTTCCACAAAAAATATTCCCAGTTTTCAAACCAGCACCTGGATCTGAATACTTTTGTAATTGCATGTAATTAAAAATTTAGCATGTCCACTGAGTTTTCAATAAAATGTATCTGTATAGCACCACCTGCCGTTTGTTTTTTTCTTATTTCTTTGACCTGCTCACTGAGAAGGCCGCACATGCTCAGTTTAATCTTTCAACTGCCTTCTGAGCTGTGATAGGGAGAGCACGGACACGACCCCTTAGCTGCAGCAGTAAAGACACTCCCCTTGAGCTGCCAGCATAATATAAATCTATCAGAGCAATGAATGGGAAGATCTCTGGATCCATGTGAGGTATAGGACTGGTTCTAGCTTTGTTAGAAAGGTATTTGTATGTACAGTCGTGGCCAAAAGTTTTGAGAATTACATAAATATTGGAAATTGGAAAAGTTGCTGCTTAAGTTTTTATAATAGCAATTTGCATATACTCCAGAATGTTATGAAGAGTGATCAGATGAATTGCATAGTCCTTCTTTGCCATGAAAATTAACTTAATCCTAAAAAAACCTTTCCACTGCATTTCATTGCTGTCATTAAAGGACCTGCTGAGATCATTTCAGTAATCGTCTTGTTAACTCAGGTGAGAATGTTGACGAGCACAAGGCTGGAAATCATTATGTCAGGCTGATTGGGTTAAAATGGCAGACTTGACATGGTAAAAGGAGGGTGATGCTTGAAATCATTGTTCTTCCATTGTTAACCATGGTGACCTGCAAAGAAACGTGTGCAGCCATCATTGCATTGCATAAAAATGGCTTCACAGGCAAGGATATTGTGGCTACTAAGATTGCACCTCAATCAACAATTTATAGGATCATCAAGAACTTCAAGGAAAGAGGTTCAATTCTTGTTAAGAAGGCTTCAGGGTGTCCAAGAAAGTCCAGCAAGCGCCAGGATCGTCTCCTAAAGAGGATTCAGCTGCGGGATCAGAGTGCCACCAGTGCAGAGCTTGCTCAGGAATGGCAGCAGGCAGGTGTGAGCGCATCTGCATGCACAGTAAGGCGAAGACTTTTGGAAGATGGCCTGGTGTCAAGAAGGGCAGCAGAGAAGCCACTTCTCTCCAAAAAAAACATCAGGGACAGATTGATCTTCTGCAGAAAGTTTGGTGAATGGACTGCTGAGGACTGGGGCAAAGTCATATTCTCCGATGAAGCCTCTTTCCGATTGTTTGGGGCATCTGGAAAAAGGCTTGTCCGGAGAAGAAAAGGTGAGCGCTACCATCAGTCCTGTGTCATGCCACCAGTAAAGCATCCTGAGACCATTCATGTGTGGGGTTGCTTCTCAACCAAGGGAGTGGGCTCACTCACAATTTTGCCCAAAAACACAGCCATGAATAAAGAATGGTACCAAAACACCCTCCAACAGCAACTTCTTCCAACAACAGTTTGGTGAAGAACAATGCATTTTCCAGCACGATGGAGCACCATGCCATAAGGCAAAAGTGATAACTAAGTGGCTCGGGGACCAAAACTTTGACATTTTGTGTCCATGGCCTGGAAACTCCACAGATCTTAATCCCATCGAGAACTTGTGGTCAATCCTCAAGAGGCGGGTGGACAAACAAAAACCCACTAATTCTGACAAACTCCAAGAAGTGATTATGAAAGAATGGGTTGCTATCAGTCAGGAATTGGCCCAGAAGTTGATTGAGAGCATGCCCAGTCGAATTGCAGAGGTCCTGAAAAAGAAGGGCCAACACTGCAAATACTGACTCTTTGCATAAATGTCATGTAATTGTCGATAAAAGCCTTTGAAACGTATGAAGTGCGTGTAATTAAATTTCACTACATCACAGAAACAACTGAAACAAAGATCTAAAAGCAGTTTAGCAGCAAACTTAGTGAAAACTAATATTTGTGTCATTCTCAAAACTTTTGGCCACGACTGTACTATATGATGTCCGGTTTTCATTTTTTTACATAAGTCCTGAGATAACCCCTTTAACCACCTCAGCTCCCCTACCTTAAACACCCTTAATGACCAGGCCACTTTTTACACTTCTGCACTTCACTATTTTCACCGTTTATTGCTCGGTTATGCAACTTACCACCCAAATGAATTTCACCTCCTTTTCTTTTCACTAATAGAGCTTTCATTTGGTGGTATTTCATTGCTGCTGACATTTTTACTTTTATGTTATTAATCGAAATTTAACGATTTTTTTGCAAAAAAATGTAATTTTTCACTTTCAGTTGTAAAATTTTGCCAAAAAAACAACATCCATATATAAATTTTTCTCAAAATTTATTGTTCTACATGTCTTTGTTTAAAAAAATATGCTTGGGTAAAAAAAAAAAATGGTTTGGGTAAAAGTTATAGCGTTTACCACCTATGGTACAAAAATGTGAATTTCCGCTTTTTGAAGCAGCTCTGACTTTCTGAGCACCTGTCATGTTTCCTGAGGTTCTACAATGGCCAGACAGTACAAACACCCCACAAATGACCCCATTTCGGAAAGTAGACACCCTAAGGTATTTGCTGAGGGGCATAGTGAGTTCATAGAACTTTTTATTTTTTGTCACAAGTTAGCGGAAAATGATGATTTTTTTTATTTTATTTTTCTTACAAAGTCTCATATTCCACTAACTTGTGACAAAAAATAGAAACTTCCATGAACTCACTATGCTCATCACGAAATACCTTGGGGTGTCTTCTTTCCAAAATGGGGTCACTTGTGGGGTAGTTATACTGCCCTGGCATTTTAAGGGCCCAAATGCGTGCAAAGTAGTTTGAAATCAAAATCTGTAAAAAATGGCCGGTGAAATCCGAAAGGTGCTCTTTGGAATGTGGGCCCCTTTGCCCACCTAGGCTGCAAAAAAGTGACACACATCTGGTATCGCCGTACTCAGGAGAAGTTGGGGAATGTGTATTGGGGTGTCATTTTACATATACCCATGCTGGGTGAGAGAAATATCTTGGCAAAAGACAACTTTTCCTATTTTTTTATACAAAGTTGGCATTTGACCAAGATATTTATCTCATCCAGCATGGGTATATGTAAAATTACACCGCAAAACATATTCCTCAAATTCTCCTGAGTACGGCAATACCAGATGTGTGACACTTTTTTGCAGCCTAGGTGGGAAAAGGGGCCCACATTCCAAAGAGCACCTTTAGGATTTCACAGGTCATTTTTTACACATTTTGATTTCAAACTACTTACCACACATTAGGGCCCCTAGAATGCCAGGGCAGTATAACTACCCCACAAGTGACCCCATTTTGGAAAGAAGACACCCCAAGGTATTCCGTGAGGGGCATGGCGAGTTCCTAGAATTTTTTGTCACAAGTTAGTGGAATATGAGACTTTGTAAGAAAAAAAAAAATCATCATTTTCCGCTAACTTGTGACAAAAAATAAAAAATTCTAGGAACTCGCCATGCCCCTCACGGAATACGTTGGGGTGTATTCTTTCCAAAATGGGGTCACTTCTGGGGTAGTTATACTGCCCTGGCATTCTAGGGGCCCTAATGTGTGGTAAGTAGTTTGAAATAAAAATGTGTAAAAAATGACCTGTGAAATCCTAAAGGTGCTCTTTGGAATGTGGGCCCCTTTGCCCACCTAGGCTGCAAAAAAGTGTCACACATCTGGTATTGCCGTACTCAGGAGAAGTTGGGGAATGTGTTTTGGGGTGTCATTTTACATATACCCATGCTGGGTGAGATAAATATCTCGGCAAAAGACAACTTTTCCCATTTTTTTATACAAAGTTGGCATTTGACCGAGATATTTCTCTCACCCAGCATGGGTATATGTAAAATGACACCCCAAAACACATTCTCCAACTTCTCCTGAGTACGGCAATACCACATGTGTGACACTTTTTTGCAGCCTAGATGCGCAAAGGGGCCCACATTCCATTTAGGAGGGCATTTTTAGACATTTGGATCCCAGACTTCTTTGCACGCTTTAGGGCCCCTAAAATGCCAGTGCAGTATAAATACCCCACATGTGACCCCATTTTGGAAAGAAGACACCCCAAGGTATTCAATGAGGGGCATGGCGAGTTCATAGAATTTATTTTTTTTTGCCACAAGTTAGCGGAAATTGTTTTCTTTTTTTTTTCTCACAAAGTCTCCCTTTCCGCTAACTTGGGACAAAAATTTCAATCTTTCATGGACTCAATATGCCCCTCAGTGAATACCTTGGGGTGTCTTCTTTCCAAAATTGGGTCATTTGTGGGGTGTTTGTACTTGGCATTTGAGGATCTCCGCAATCATTACATGTATGGCCTTACAGCATTAGGAATTTCTGCTATTCTCCTTATATTGAGCATACGGGTAATGAGATTTTTTTTTTTCGTTCAGCCTCTGGGCTGAAAGAAAAAATGAACGGCACAGATTTCTTCATTCGCATCGATCAATGTGGATGAAAAAATCTCTGCCCAAAAAAAAAAAAGGAGGGGAAAGGCGTCTGCCAGGACATAGGAGCTCCGACCAACATCCATACCCACTTAGCCCGTATGCCCTGGCAAACCCGATTTCTCCATTCACATCAATCGATGTGAATGAATAAATCATTGCCGGGATTTTTTATTTTTTTTTATATGCAAAGTGTTTGCCAAAGTATATGAACACTGCCGCCTCCCCAGCTCATATGCCTCGGCAAACGTATATTTTACTGCAGAGGAGAAATCTCGTCTTGCATTGCCGCATACACGGACTTTTGTGTAATCTGACAGCAGCGCAATGCTTCTGTCAGAATGCACATCAGTGCTGCAGCTGGTTCATCGGTTTGTCCACCTAGAAGGTAAAAAAAACAAAACAAAAAAGAAAAAACCAGGCCGCAACGCAATAAATTTATTAACTTTATAATAACTTTTGAACAGAACATATAAACTTTATTGAACTTTTTAACGTAAACTTTTTTTGCTTACCAGTGTTTTTTTTTTTTTTTTTACCTTTATAGGACAAACCTCTCCTTCCCCATGGGACAATATGCAAAGCGCAAATCGCCCAAAGATGTAGCGAAGTACATTATGCACTTTATCCCAGGTGAAAGGAGAGGTTTGCAGCAGCTGTGAGTAAAAGGGCCCTAATAGCCCTGTGTGCCTGTCCTGTGAGATGCAATCCTTATGCTAAGTGTACCTGTGTGTGGTACTTCCGGAAACACTCCCCTAAGCATAGGGCAGGGTGGTCAGGGCAGTCAGGACAGAAATAGCGGGTGTCACGACTTATTCCACTCCTGCTACAGACACAACATTTTTTTCGGGGTGACGGTTGGGTTGAGGTACCAGCAACGACATTGGGGAAATGTCGCTCGTGTAGACAGCTCACTACACTGGTGGTTGGGGCCACAGAACCTCCTGGATACAGGAGGTTCTCGATGATCTCTTCCTGAAATTTGAGGAAGGATCCTGTTCTCCCAGCCTTACTGTAGAGAACAAAACTATTATATGCAGCCAATTGAATCAAATATACAGACACCTTCTTATACCAGCATCTGGTGCGTCGGGAAACTAAATAGGGAGCCAACATCTGGTCATTGAAGTCCACCCCTCCCATGAGCGCATTATAGTCATGGACTGAGAGGGGCTTTTCAATGACAGGGGTTGCCCGTTCAATTTGTATTGTCGTGTCTGCGTGAATGGAGGAGAGCATGTAAACGTCACGCTTGTCTCTCCATTTCACCGCGAGCAGTTCTTCGTTACACAAGGCAGCCCTCTCCTCCCTTGCAAGACGGGTGGTAACGAGCCGTAGGGTGAAGCCCCGGCGACTAGGTTGCACGGTGCCACAGCAGCCAATCTGTTCTAGGAACAAATGCCTGAAGAGGGGCACACTTGTGTAAAAATTGTCCACATAAAGATGGTACCCCTTGCCAAATAAGGGTGACACCAAGTCCCAGACTGTCTTCCCACTGCTCCCCAGGTAGTCAGGGCAACCGACCGGCTCCAGGGTCTGATCTTTTCCCTCATAGATCCGAAATTTGTGGGTATAGCCTGTTGTCCTTTCCCAGAGATTATACAATTTGACCCCATATTGCTTGGGATGTATTGTTTGAAGCCAAGGCGCCCGGTAAAATGTATAAGGGACTCGTCTACGCAGATGTTTTGCTCAGGGGTATACAAATTTGCAAATTTCTGGTTGAAGTGGTCTATGAGGGGCCGAATTTTGTGGAGCCGGTCAAAAGCTGGGTGGCCTCTGGGACGGGAGGTGGTGTTGTCGCTAAAGTGCAGGAAACGCAGGATGGTCTCAAAACGTGTCCTGGACATAGCAGCAGAGAACATGGGCATGTGATGAATTGGGTTCGTGGACCAATATGACCGCAATTCATGCTTTTTGGTCAGACCCATGTTCAGGAGAAGGCCCAGAAAAATTATAATTTCGGAAACTTGGACTGGTTTCCACCGGAAAGGCTGGGCATAAAAGCTTCCCGGGTTGGCGGCTATAAATTGAGTGGCATACCGATTTGTTTCTGCCACGACTAAGTCCAAGAGCTCCGCAGTCAAGAACAGCTCAAAAAATCCCAGTGCCGAACCGATCTGAGCTGTCTCAACCCGAACTCCAGACTGGGCGGTGAAAGGGGGAACTACAGGTGCGGCTGAAGTTGGGGACTGCCAATCAGGGTTTGCCAGCACCTCAGGAACTCTAGGGGCTCTACGGGCCTGTCTTTGCGGTGGCTGCGACAGGGTAACTATTGCACGTGCCACCGTACCAGCTTCAACTGCCCTTCTGGTGCTCGCCACTTCACCATGTTGTACGGCAGTGCTGGTACTAGGTCCAGGATGGGCTGCGCTGCTGGTGTATGCCTCACCACGTAATCCGCCAGCGCCAGCCCCACTCTGCTGCCCTTGAAACGGATCCTGCACAACCTGTGGTCTAGCGACACAGGGCCGGGTACGCCTGGTGCTATCAGGGACCTCAACCTCCTCGTCCGAACTTTGGGTCAGACTGCCACTGCTTTCTACAGGTTCATATTCTGACCCGCTAGATTCGTCAGATGAGGGTTCCCATTCCTCATCTGACTGGGTCAGAATCCTGTAGGCCTCTTCAGAAGAATACCCCCTGTTTGACATTTGGACTACTAAATTTAGAGGTATTCCCTGAGACTACCCAAGAAAAAAAGCAAGCCTGTCTTACAAATGGGAGGCTAGCGAAGTACCGGAGGCCGCTGCGATTGATAAAAAATATCAAAACACATTTTTTTTATCGCCGCAGCGCTTGTAAAGTGATTGTGCAGTGATCAAAAAAAAAAATTTCTTTGTCACTGCGGTGGGGCGGGCGTGGGTGAACGCACGTGTGGGCTACCAATTAGGCCTGATCGGGCATACACTGCGTTTTGGGTGGAGGGCGAGCTAAGGTGACACTAATACAATTATAGATCTGACTGTGATCAGTTTTGATCACTTACAGATACTATAAAAGTACAAATGCTGATTAGCGATACGCTAATCAGCGAATAAGTGACTGCGGTGCGGTGGGCTGGGCGCTAACTGACGCTAACTACCTAACCAAGGGACTTAAACTTTCCTAAAACTATCAGTCAATACCAGTGGGGAAAAAAAAGTGACAGTTTACACTGATCACTTTTTTCCCTTTCACTAGGTGATTGACAGGGGGCGATCAAGGGGTTAATTGGGGTGATGGGGGTGATGGAGGGTGATCTGGGGGCTAAGTGTGGTGTTGGTGGGTACTCACAGTGAAGTCTGCTCCTCTGCTGGAACCAACCGACCAAAAGGACCAGCAGAGGAGCAGAGAAGCCATTTAACACCTTATATTTATAAATATAAGGTGTTAGATGGCTTCTGATTCGATTTTTTAAAAATCAGCAACCTGCCAGCGACGATCATTGGCTGGCAGGTTGCTGACGAAATACTCCTCAAACTTTTGCCAGCCCGCGATGCGCATGCGCGGGCCGGCTCTGACCGAAATCTCGCGTCTCGCGAGAGGACGCGTATATGCGTCCAGGAGGAATGAATTGACCGCCTCCAGGACGCGTCGCTGCGTTCAGCGGTCCGGAGGCTGTTAAGGGCTCATGCACAGAAACATATTTTCTTTCCGTGTCCATTCCGTTTTATTTGCGGACCGTATGTGGAACCATTTATTTCAATGGGTCCGCCCAAAAAAATTAAGGTACCTATGTGCATTCCGTTTGTCCGTATTTCCGTTCCGCAGAAAAATAGAACATGTCCTATTATTGTCTGCATGATGAACAAGCATAGGTCTGTTCTATCAGGGTCCAGCTGTTCTGTTCCGCAAAATATGGAATGTACACGAACATCAGCTGTATCTTTTGCGGATCCGTTTTTTGTGGACCGCAAAATACATACGGTCGTGTACATGAGCCCTAATAGGTTGAAAATGTAAGATGGTGTCAGACGTCAGACAAGACCCCCTAAAAAAGAGTTCAGACCAGACATCATAACTGAAAAGATGAAAATTAGACCCCTGTTAAATATTGGATTTGGCATCTGGATGTGTCAGAACATCCCTCCAGGTGCCACTGAGATTATGTACTTTGAAACCATCAGCATTGCACTTAAAGGGGTTATTCTATGATTAATGTAAAAAATGAAAATCAGACATCATATAGGACATGGCAATACCTTTCTAACAAAGCTAGAACCAGCCCTGTACCTCACATGTATCCAGAAATCCCCCCTTTCATTGCTTTGCTAGATTAATATCAAGCTGACACTCAAGGGGAGTATAATTTCTGCTGAGGCTAAGGTGGGCGTGTCTTTTCTGTTAGAGCCCTATCACAGCTCAGGAGGTAGCTCAAGGATGAAACTGAGCATGTGCGGCCGTTTCAGTGAGCCTGAAAAAGATAAATAATAAGAAAAAGAAAATGACACTATACAGAAACATTATATTGAATAACTCGGTGGCTATACACAATTTTTAATTACATGCAATTACAAAAGTATTCAGATTCAGGTACTGGTTTAACAACTGTACAATATTTTTGTGGGACGACCCCTTTAAGGTGTTAGCTTGATGGTTGATCTGTCATTGTACAAATATCTGATGAATGACCGTTTCACAGACACAATCATACATATTTTAGTCTATATATAACCATTATAGTCTTTCAAACTGTCCATACATAAAATTGGTTGAAGATCTTTTGGCCACAAGCTATTTTTAACATGGCTGACAAGGATACTCTATCATCAGTTTCCTAAAACAGTCGTGTTGAAGAATGATTAAACTAATATGTATGTCACCTTTACATACACATTTACCCCTCTGTAATGCAAAAAAGTATAACCATCATTTATGTATTGTGCTTAGATTTTATGTTGCCTCCAAATACACTTGTTATATTCAAATATAAAAATATTCAGCAGTTTTTATATCTGGATCTGAAAACTTTTGTAATTTTATGTAATTAAAAGTTAAGTATAGCCAATCAGTTATTCAATAAAATGTATCTGTATAGAGACAGCTGCTGTTTTTTTTTTCTTATTTTTCTGTCCACCTCACTCAGATGGACACACATGTTCAGTTCCATCCATCCACTCCTGAGCTGTGATAGAGCTGCAGCAGAAAGGACACCCCCTAAGATTCAGCAGAAAGGACATGACCCCTGAGCTGCCAGTTCAATACAAATTTACCAGAGCAATTAGAACAATGAATGAGGAGATCTCTGGATCCATGTGAGGTGCAGGTCTGATTCTAGTTTTGTTAGGGTACTTTCACACTAGCGGCAGGATGGATCCGACAGGCTGTTCACCCTGTTGGATCCGTCCTGCCGCTATTTTGCAGTGCCGCCGGACTGCCGCGGGCGGAGCTCCGGTGCAGCACGGCAGTACGCGGTGACAGGCTGCCGGACTAAAAAGTCGGACATGCAGTACTTTTAGTCCAGCGGCCTCTTGCTGTGCACTGCCGTGCTGTGATGAGGCTCCGCCCCCGTCCCCATTATAGTCAATGGGGACGGAGTGGCAGTCCGGCGGCACGGCGAAATAGCGGCAGGACGGATCCGACGGGGTGAGCAGCCTGTCGGATCCATCCTGCCGCTAGTGTGAAAGTAGCCTTAGAAAGAGATTGTCAATGTACTATATGATGTCTGGTTTTCATGTTTTACATTAATCATCGCATAACCCCTTTAAAGTCACGATTTTACTGCAACTCACTTTGTGCAGTAGCTCATAATAAAAAGGAATAAAACAAAATATACTTTTTTATACTTGAGTAAAAGTAAAACTGTAAACAATGAGCTCAAACGTATGCTTCATATTGCTAATACATTGATTTAATTTAGTTTTAGAAAGAAAAAGGACAAGACAAATTGTTTCAGTGTGCAGCATGAATCGGGCATTTAGCAGAAAGAAAGGTAAGCGGTTGTATAAATTACTCTGTAAAGTACAGATTTCTCTGTACTTGTGACAGTAAAGATTTAGTGTGTTCATAATGAAACTGACTAATATCATACTAATTATTGTGGCTAAGACTTCCATGTACTGTACATTAACTGTATTAGAACAGTGCTACTATATTATAGCCAATCCATGCTTTGTATACTTGTAATCAATAGGTCTAACAATATATTTAGAGACATTTACATTATCATGTAACTGCTACATGAATATCCATATTCAATTGCACAGTATATAATTACAAGCACAAGCAGATGGTTGCATAAGCAACAATCATTTCAAATTCTGTGTCTAAACCTAATGTTTCTGAAAATATCTATCTGTGTCATGGACAGAAGGGAAGAGTGCAGCCCTGATATCCACCCGCACCTCTATCCCTGCCTACTTGCACGTCCCGTCCTCACCGACGGTGTACACCTTGGAATCAGTTCCTCCGTTAGATACGTGCAGGGGCCTTAAGAAGATAAGAGGAGTACCGTAACAGAGTCAAGGAAGCCAAAAGTCAAAGCCGGGAGGTCACGCAGGTACACAGGGAGCAACACAATAACAAGGTCAAAACAATCCGAAGTCAGAAACCAAGATGTCACGTCAATTCCACAGAGGTCACAGGTTTGAGGTCAAAAGCAAAGCCGAGGTCCAAACACACGAAAGACACAATATGTGAAAATGCTGGTGAGGGTAGCAAGACCAATCACAGGCAACCTGTGGCCAGCAGGCTGCCTGTTTAAATAGCCCCGACTGGTGAGTCGCGTGATGTGTCCAGCGTCACGTGACGCGCATCACACAACTCAACTCAGTTGAGCGCTGATTCATCCTTATCGGCGCTCAGCTCCCCATCTGCTCGTTGTCTAGGGGTTGGAGGACACCGGCCACACTGAGGAGGCGTGCCCGGCCGGGTCCTCCCCGCCCCCTGGTTACTGTGGAGACAAGGACGCCAGCCGCGTCCTCACTCCTCTACCTACGCGGGATGCCGGCGGCGCTGCGAAGGGAGAGTGCATCGCCGGCTCCCCATAACAATTTGTCTTTCTATCTATCTAGACTGTGTCATTTTATTTAAGTATGGTTCATGCCTCAATCTATAATGGAAATATGAAATCATTTATGCATATCATTTCACCAATATACTGTAAATACTTTTCTTTGTAATGTGAAGTATACTATATTATTGTGATTAGCTGCAGGTGGAGCAGGTTTCCAATATAATTTTGCAAACAAAAAGAGTATAATAGCAGAAATGGCAACATAAGTTGGAGTAATAAACTCTGGGCTTGTTCAAAACATAATATAAATAATTTAGCAAGTACCAGATTATTGCACCATAAGACGCACTTTCCCCCCCAAAATGTGGGGAAAATGTCAGTGCGTCTTATGGGATGAATACTAATGAGCGCATCCATTATGGAAGCACTCATTAATACCAGAGGATCAGGAAGCGGTAAATGCAGCTCTTTGTTTTCACTGCTTCCTTGTCCTCTGCCATCAGCTGTGCTGCGACTGGACATACTGTAAGGAAATCAGCGCTCTTTGAGCTCACACTGTGCTCGTTCGGTCACAGCAGAGCGCATGGCAGAAAGAGATGGAGATGGATCCGGGGAGGCGGCGGCCATAGCGCCTGGAGCAGGAGAGGCAAGTGGATTTTTTTATTTTATTTGCTCTGAGCACGGGGGTCTGTACTGAGGTCTAAGGGTCATTCACATTCAGGGGTCTGATCTGAGGGCTGAATAGGGGGGTTCTTTTTCATATTGGGGCTCTAATCTAAGGTCTGGGGGTCTTTCACATTGGGGCTCTGATCTGAGGTCTGATTGGGGGTCATTCACATTAGGGTCTGGGCTGAGGTCTGATTGAGGGTCTTATTGACATTGGGGGTCTCATTGGGGTTCTGAGGTCTGATTAACATTGGAGGTCTGATCTTAGGTCTAATGAAAAATATATATTTTTTATTTTCCTCCTCTAAAACCTAGATGCATGTTATGGGCAGGTGCGCTTTATAGGGCAAAAAATATGGTAATACTTTATTATAAAGAAAAAAATACATACCAGATTAGGTTCAAACCGTTCAACTGAACACATCTGCACATACACCGAGCGCATACACATACAGCGAGCGCTCTCGTCCTCTGGCTGGCCCTGTCTGTGTTCTAAATCTCGCGCCTGCGCCGTATCGGTCTTCATTCGGCGCAGGCGCACTGAGAGGAGGACGCTCGCTCAGCCGCTCCTTCCTCAGTGCGCCTGCGTCGGGTGTAGATGTGACGTCATCGGCGCAGGCCATTGAGGAAGGAGCGGCCGAGCGAGCGTCCTCTTCTCAGTGCGCCTGCGCCGACTGAAGAACGATACGGCGCAGGAGCGAGATTTAGAACGCAGACAGGGCCAACTAGAGGACGAGATCGCTCGCTGGCCCTGTCAATCAACAGGAGGAGGGGGCGGTTTTTTGAAAGCAGGATGCGGCTGCTACCAGCAAGTAACTGCCCTACTTGCTGGTAGAGAGGTAATTTACATATTATAAAAGTGCGTTTTTTAAAGAAACTAGAGAACGAAAAAGGGTAAGAGCACTATACTGTATATTGAAAAATCGCATTATAAGGATTTTTAGTAACCCAAAAATGAAAAATGACTTTTGGGGGGGTGACAGAAGCCCTTTAACTGAGTTGCATCCATACATTTTGAATGCTGTCGTTATGGACAGTCGTGTGTAATGCCCAGTCTATTACTGACTAGTTGCTCTCCTGTCTTGGCAGTAGGTCAGTGATTCCTCTGTGGCTAACTTTTTTGAACTACACGATTTAACCCCTTAGGGACGTACCGGTACGGCATGTTTCCCGAGTCCTTAAAGACACATGACGTACCGGTACGTCATGTGTTCTTCTGATCACCGCCGCCCGGCGGGTGGTGATCGGAACAAGGTGCCTGCTCAAATCATTGAGCAGGCACCTCGGCTAAATGCGCGGGGGGTCCCGTGACCCCCTCGTTTCAGCGATAGCCGCAAACCGCAGGTCAATTCAGACATGCGGCTTTTTATGGTGCGGCAGCAGTGCCATCGGGTCCTGCTGTTATTGTGTAAAACTTACATAAATAAAAAAAAAAGTATACATATTTGGTATCACTGCATTCGTATCAACCGGCTCTATAAAAATATCACATGACCTAACCTCTCAGATGAACACCGTAAAAAATAAAAAATAAAAACTGCCCCCCAAAATAGTGCCAATCAAACCGTCATCTCATCCCGCAAAAAATGAGACCCTACCTAAGATAATCGCCCAAAAACTGAAAAAACTATGGCTCTCAGAATATGGAGACACTAAAACATGATTTTTTTTTGTTTCAAAAATGATTTTATTGTGTAAAACTTACATAAATAAAAAAAAAGTATACATATTAGGTATCGCCGCGTCCATATCGACCGGCTCTATAAAAATATCACATGACCTAACCCTTCAGGTGAACACCGTAAAAAATTTAAAATAAAAACTGTGCTAAATAAACCATTTTTTGTCACCTTACATCACAAAAAGTGTATTAGCAAGCGATCAAAAAGTCACACGCACCCCAAAATAGTGACAATAAAACCGTCATCTAATCCCGCAAAAATCATATTCTACCCAAGGTAATTGCCCAAAAACTGAAAAAATTATGGCTCTCAGACTATGGAAACACTAAAACATGATTTTTTGCCTTCAAAAATGAAATCATTGTGTAAAACTTACATAAATAAAAAAAAGTATACATATTTGGTATCGTCGCATCCGTGACAACCTGGTCTATAAAAATATCACATGATCTAACCCGTCAGATGAATGTTGTAAATAACAAAAAATAAAAACGGTGCCAAAACAGCTATTTCTTGTTATCTTGCCTCACAAAAAGTGTAATATAGAGCAACCAAAAATCATATGTACCCTAAACTAGTACCAACAATACTGCCACCCTATCCCGTAGTTTCTAAAATGGGGCCACTTTTTTGGAGTTTCTACTCCAGGGGTGCATCATGGGGGCTTCAAATGGGACATGGTGTTAAAAAAACCAGTCCAGCAAAATCTGCCTTCCAAAAACCGTATGGCATTTCTTTCCTTCTGCGCCCTGCCATGTGCCCGTACAGCTGTTTACGACAACATATGAGGTGTTTCTGTAAACTACAGAATCAGGGCCATAAATATTGAATTTGGTTTGGCTGTTAACCCTTGCTTTGTAACCGGAGAAAAATTATTAAAATGGAAAATCTGCCCAAAAAGTGAAATTTTTCAATTGTATCTCTATTTTCCATTAATTCTTGTAGAACACCTAAAGGGTTAATGACGTTTTTAAAATCAGTTTTGAGTACCTTGAGGGGTGTAGTTTCTTAGATGGGGTCACTTTTATGGAGTTTTTACTCTAGGGGTTCATCATGGGGGCTTGAAATGGGACATGGTGTAAAAAAAAACAGTCCAGCAAAACCTGCCTTCCAAAAACCGTTTGGCATTCCTTTCCTTCTGCGCCCTGCCGTGTGCCGTACAGTGGTTTACGACCACATATGGGGCGTTTCTGTAAACTACAGAATCAGGGCCATAAATATTGAGTTTGAGTTGGCTGTTAACCCTTGCTTTGTAACCGGAAAAAAATTATTTAAATGGAAAATCTGCCCAAAAAGTAAAATTTTGAAATTGTATCTCTATTTTCCATTAATTCTTGTGGAACACCTAAAGGGTTAACAAAGTTTGTAAAGTCAGTTTTGAATACCTTGAGGGGTGTAGTTTATAGAATGGGGTAATTTTTGGGTGGTTTCTATTATGTAAGCCTCGCAAAGTGACTTCAGACCTGAACTGGTCCCTAAAAATTGGGTTTTTGAAAATTTCTGAAAAATTTCAAGATTTGCTTCTAAACTTCTAAGCCTTGTAACATTCCAAAAAAATAAAATATCCTTCCCAAAATTATCCAAACATTAAGTAGACATATGGGGAATGTAAAGTAATAACTATTTTTGGAGGTATTGCTATGTATTATAGAAGTAGAGAAATTGAAACTTAGAAATTTGCAATTTTTTACAAATTTTTGGTAAATTTTGTATTTTTTTATGAATAAAAAATAATTTTTTTGATTTCATTTTACCAGTGTCATGAAGTACAATATGTGACGAAAAAACAATCTCAGAATGGCCTGGATAAGTCAAAGCGTTTTAAAGTTATCAGCACTTAACATGACACTGGTCAGATTTGCAAAAAATGGCCTGGTCCTTAAGGTGAAATAGGGCTAAGTCCTTAACCACCTCAGCCCCCAAGGCTTAAACACCCTTAATGACCAGGCCAGCTTTTACACTTCTGACCTACACTACTTTCACCGTTTATTGCTCGGTCATGCAACTTACCACCCAAATTAATTTTACCTCCTTTTCTTCTCACTAATAGAGCTTTCATTTGGTGGTATTTCATTGCTGCTGAAATTTTTACTTTTTTTGTTATTAATCGAAATTTAACGATTTTTTTGCAAAAAAATGAAATTTTTCACTTTCAGTTGTAAAATTTTGCAAAAAAAACGACATCCATATATAAATTTTTCTCTAAAATTATTGTTCAACATGTCTTTGATAAAAAAAAAATGTTTGGGTAAAAAAAAAAAATGGTTTGGGTAAAATTTATAGCGTTTACAAACTATGGTACAAAAATGTGAATTTCCGCTTTTTGAAGCAGCTCTGACTTTCTGAGCACCTGTCATGTTTCCTGAGGTTCTACAATGGCCAGACAGTACAAACACCCCACAAATGACCCCATTTCAGAAAGTAGACACCCTAAGGTATTCGCTGATGGGCATAGTGAGTTCATAGAACTTTTTATTTTTTGTCACAAGTTAGCAGAAAATGATGATTTTATTTTTTTTTTCTTACAAAGTCTCATATTCCACTAACTTGTGACAAAAAATAAAAACTTCTATGAACTCACTATGCCCATCAGCGAATACCTTGGGGTGTCTTCTTTCCAAAATGGGGTCACTTGTGGGGTAGTTATACTGCCCTGGCATTCTAGGGGCCCTAATGTGTGGTAAGTAGTTTGAAATCAAAATCTGTAAAAAATGGCCGGTGAAATCCGAAAGGTGCTCTTTGGAATGTGGGCCCCTTTGCCCACCTAGGCTGCAAAAAAGTGTCACACATCTGGTATCTCCGTACTCAGGAGAAGTTGGGAAATGTGGTTTGGGGTGTCATTTTACATATACCCATGCTGTAAGAATAAAATAAAATAAAAAAATCATCATTTTCCGCTAACTTGTGACAAAAAATAAAAAATTCAAGGAACTCGCCATGCCCCTCACGGAATACCTTGCGGTGTCTTCTTTCCAAAATGGGGTCATTTGTGGGGTAGTTATACTGCCCTGGCATTCTAGGGGCCCTAATGCGTGGTAAGTAGTTTGAAATCAAAATCTGTAAAAAATGGCCGGTGAAATCCTAAAGGTGCTCTTTGGAATGTGGCCCCCTTTGCCCACCTAGGCTGCAAAAAAGTGTCACACATGTGGTATCTCCGTACTCAGGAGAAGTTGGGCAATGTGTTTTGGGGTGTCATTTTACATATACCCATGCTGGGTGAGAGAAATATCTCGGCAAAAGACAACTTTTCCCATTTTTTTATACAAAGTTGGCATTTGACCAAGATATTTCTCTCACCCAGCATGGGTATATGTAAAATGACACCCCAAAACACATTCCCCAACTTCTCCTGAGTACAGCGATACCACATGTGCCCAAATTCCTTTTAGGAGGGCATTTTTAGACATTTGGATCCCAGACTTATTCTCACGCTTTAGGGCTCCTAAAAAGCCAGGGCAGTATAAATACCCCACATGTGACCCCATTTTGGAAAGAAGACACCCCAAGGTATTCAATGAGGGGCATGGCGAGTTCATAGAAAAAAATAATTTTGGCACAAGTTAGTGGAAATTTATTTTTTAGTTTTTTTTCTCACAAAGTCTCCCTTTCAGCTAACTTGAGACAAAAATTTCAATCTTTCATGGACTCAATATGCCCCTCAGCGAATACCTTGGGGTGTCTTCTTTCCAAAATAATGTTATTTGTGGGGTGTTTGTACTGCCCTGGCATTTGAGGGTCTCCGCAATCATTACATGTATGGCCAGCATTAGGAGTTTCTGCTATTCTTCTTATATTGAGCATACAGGTAATGAGATTCTTTTTTTCCGTTCAGCCTCTGGGCTGAAAGAAAAAATGAATGGCACAGATTTCTTCATTCGCTTCGATCAATGTGGATGAAAAAATCTCTGCCAAAAAAAAAAAAGGAGGGGAAAGGCGTCTGCCAGGACATAGGAGCTCCGCCCAACATCCATACCCACTTAGCCCGTATGCCCTGGCAAACCAGATTTATCCATTCACATCAATCGATCTGGATGAATAAATCATTGCCGGGATTTTTTTATTTATTTTTATATATACAAAGTGTTTGCCAAAGCATATGAACACCGCCACCTCCACAGCTCATATGCCTCGGCAAACGTATCTTTTACTGCAGAGGAGAAATCTCGTCTTGCAGCGCCGCATACACCGACTTGTGTGTAATCTGACAGCAGCGCAATGCTTCTGTCAGAATGCACATCAGTGCTGCAGCTAGTCGATCGGTTGGTCCACCTGGAAGGTAAAAAAAACAAAACAAAAACCAGGCCGCAACGCAATAAATTTTATTAACTTTATAATAACTTTTGAACAGAACATATAAACTTTTTTAACTTTTTGAACAGAAAGTTAACTTTTTTGCTTACTGGTGTTTTTTTTTTTTTTTTTACCTTTTATAGGACAAACCTCTCCTTCCCCATGGGACAATGTGCAAAGCGCAAATCGCCCAAAGATGTGGCGAAGTACATTATGCACTTTATCCCAGGTGAAAGGAGAGGTTTGCAGCAGCTGTGAGTAAAAGGGCCCTAATAGCCCTGTGTGCCTGTCCTGTGAGATGCAATCCCTATGCTAAGTGTACCTGTGTGTGGTACTTCCGGAAACACTCTCCAAAGCATAGGACAGGGTGGTCAGGACAGTCAGGACAGAAATAGCGGGTGTCACGCCTTATTCCACTTCTGCTACAGACACAACATCTTTTTCGGAGTGACGGTTGGGTTGAGGTACCAGGAACGACACCGGGGAAATGTCGCTCGTGTAGACGGCTAACTACACTGGTGGATGGGGCCACGGAACCTTCTGGATACAGGAGGTTCTCGATGATCTCTTCCTGAAATTTGAGGAAGGATCGTGTTCTCCCAGCCTTACTGTAGAGAACAAAACTATTATATGCAGCCAATTGAATTAAATATACAGACACCTTCTTATACCAGCGTCTGGTGCGTCGAGAAATGGAGACAACATCTGGTCATTGAAGTCCACCCCTCCCATGTGAAGGTTATAGTCGTGGACTGAGAGGGGCTTTTCAATGACACGGGTTGCTCGCTCAATTTGTATTGTCGTGTCTGCGTGAATGGAGGAGAGCATGTAAACGTCACGCTTATCTCTCCATTTCACCGCAAGCAGTTCTTCGCTACACAAGGCAGCCCTCTCCCCCCTTGAAAGACGGGTGGTAACGAGCCGTTGGGGGAAGCCCACCCGACTAGTTTGCGCGGTGCCACAGCAGCCAATCTGTTCTAGGAACAAATGCCTGAAGAGAGGCACACTTGTGTAAAAATTGTCCACATAAAGATGGTACCCCTTGCCAAATAAGGGTGACACCAAGTCCCAGACTGTCTCCCCACTGCTCCCCAGGTAGTCAGGGCAACCGACCGGCTCCAGGGTCTGATCTTTTCCCTCATAGATCCGAAATTTGTGGGTATAGCCTGTAGTCCTTTCACAGAGCTTATACAATTTGACCCCATACCGGGCGCGCTTGCTTGGGATGTATTGTTTGAAGCCAAGGCGCCCGGTAAAATGTATTAGGGACTCGTCTACGCAGATGTTTTGCTCTGGGGTATACAAATCTGCAAATTTCTGGTTGAAGTGGTCTATGAGGGGCCGAATTTTGTGGAGCTGGTCAAAAGCTGGGTGGCCTCTGGGACGGGAGGTGGTGTTGTCGCTAAAATGCAGGAAACGCAGGATGGCCTCAAATCGTTCCCTGGACATAGCAGCAGAGAACATGGGCATGTGATGAATCGGGTTTGTGGACCAATATGACCGCAATTCATGCTTTTTGGTTAGACCCATGTTGAGGAGAAGGCCCAGAAAAATTTTAATTTCGGAAACTTTGACTGGTTTCCACCGGAAAGGCTGGGCATAAAAGCTTCCCGGGTTGGCGGATATAAATTGAGTGGCATACCGATTTGTTTCTGCCACGACTAAGTCCAAGAGCTCCGCAGTCAAGAACAGCTCAAAAAATCCCAGGGCCGAACCGTTCTGAGCTGTCTCAACCCGAACTCCAGACTGGGCGGTGAAAGGGGGAACTAATGGTGCAGCTGAAGTTGGTGACTGCCAATCAGGATTTGCCAGCACCTCAGGGACTCTAGGGGGTCTACGGGCCTGTCTGTGCGGTGGCTGCGACGGGGTAACTACTGCACGTGCCACCGTACCAGCTTCAACTGCCCTTCTGGTGCTCGCCACTTCACCATGTTGTACGGCAGTGCTGGTACTAGGTCCAGGGAGGGCTGCGCTGCTTGTGTATGCCTCACCACGTGATCCGACAGCGCCAGCCCCACTCTGCTGCTCTTGAAGCGGATCCTGCGCAACCTGTGGTCTAGCGACACGGGGCGGTTAAGGTGTTAAAGGGTTTCTGTCACCTGAAAAATGGGTATTAAGCTGGCTGACATTAGTGATGTGCTAATGTCAGCTGAACATAACTATATTAGTGCTATCTCACTGCCTAAAGTCTTTATTGAGAAAAATGAACTTTTATAATATGCTAATTATTCTCTAGGAGCGGGGGGGGGGGGCGTGGCACCTGCTCCTAGAGGCTCCGTTTGCCTACCTCTTTTCACGCCCTTCTTCTCTTGATTGACAGGGGCAGGCAGCGCTGCTCTACACCCACCGGCCGTGTCTGCAGTGTAAATCTCGCGCTGTACAGTATTTGGCGCAGGCACAGTAAGGGAAGGATGCTCGGCGGCTGCTGGCTTCCTCACTGCGCCTGCGCCGAATACTGAACAGTGCGATATTTACACTGCAGACACGGCCGGCGGGAGGAGAGCAGCGCTGTCCTGGCCTAGTCAATCAAGAGAAGAAGGTCGTGAGAAGAGGTGGGCAAACTGTGCCTCTAGGAGCAGGTGCATCGCCCCCCCTCCTGCTCCTAGAGGCTAATTAGCATATTATAAATGATAATTTTTCTCAATAAAGACTTTAGGCAGTGAGATAGCACTAATATAGTTATCTAATGTCAGCCAGTTTAATACCCAATTTTTCAGGTGACAGAAACCCTTTAATAATCAACTATCAATCCACTCTACACAACGCTCACCTTCTGCTGCTTGTCTTCAAGATCTAAAATTGGGAAGGTAGTCAAGGTGTTAATATAAAATGTTAGAACTATTATTAGCAGACATCCAGTGGAGTCATGTTTGAATAGTGTACATGTAGCTTCAGTTTTGGGCTACACTAAATTCATGTATACAGATACTGTAGAACACATTTACTAGCTTGTAATAAGAATAAAAGATATTTCTGTATTCTGTGTTTAGAAAACAATATTTGGGTATCACAATTAAAGATAAACACATTTCTTGAAATTTGTTCCATGTCCGAATCATTGAATTTTTCAATTTGATGTCTAAATCTATTCTAAACAAATCAAATATGCTCCAATTGACCTGAAAGTTTGTATATGACACTCTGAGGTCTCTTATATATAGTTTTTCTTTATCTCTTTTTAATTTTTTTAATGTATCATTGCTCTTTCTCTTTCCCCCTTTAAGTTTTTTAATGCAAATACAGCAATAGCAAATAATGTCAGAGTCACACTGACATACAGTATATAGATATGGGTAAACACATAGGTCATGGTGTTATCAAACAGCCTGTTTAATAGCACACAACACCGACACTTGTTATGCTTTTTTATATTAGAAAGTTTCCAAAAATTGTCCCTTATTTGGGGCAAATAGTGTTTAAACACACACAGTGTTATTGGAAAAAAAACTGTGGCTTGTTGGCAACAAGCATCCAGAAATTATGCCTTAACAGGGACATATCCTTGCTCCTGTGTATGCACACACACACAAGTTAATGACATACAGTAAGAAACAGTGACTTGAGCTACACAAGCGGGAACAGCAGAAGTACAGTCTGCATGTGAAAAGGGTAGGGTGATAGTGGCATAGTGGCTGCTTCTATAGTGGCCTAAAGAAGCAGCAGTAGCAGCCCAGCATGCAACAGACAAGGCAGTAGTTGTTTGTGCAGCTGTTTAGGGGTAGTAGTAGTAGTAGTAGTAGTAGGGGTGGCTTTGTAATGGTAATGGTATTGACAGTAGGGGAAATAGCAGCAGGGAGTTGCAGCAGCTACGGTGGCAACAGCAGCATCCATACAGTAAGGAAAATGATGGCAGGCAGACAGCGCGAATGCCATGATGGTGGCAACAGCAGCTGCAGCCATATGGTCTGCAGCAAAGGCCATATCCCTGTTCAGGGGTTAAAAGATGAATACTAAGGAGGGAGGCAGAATAGCACCCTTAGGGTTTAACCCAAAGCCAATCTGGTTAGTTGGCACAGTGGGTTCACAGTCATCTGTAACATGAGGGTTATGTACTCCTTCTGTCTGTCTTTCAAAAGTCTCTCTCTGCAGAACCTTAGGCTGACAGTCAGGTCCTTAGTAGATGTTTATGTAATTTCCAGGCTAAGGGGTACAGAATTAGGGGTTGTCTGAAGTCTAAAAGATCCCTTCCCCCTTGTATAGATTATACTTACATTGCATGGATCAAAACATCCAGTGAGAGGAGGGAGCAGCCAATAGCAGGCCATCACAGGGACAAGCCTCCCTAGCTGCGGGGAGATGCAGCGGTGGCCGTGCAGGGATCCGGAGAGATACATGTGCCAGGGAGCAGGTAAGTATAATGTATATGAGGGATCCAGGCATTGGGGGGGATCTTTTATACTTTGAATAACCCCTTTAAGATGCAGATGGTCAAAGTGTGGAAGGGTGTGTTAGCAATGTTCCCTCTCACAGCAGTATAGTCTCTTTCTGCCATAAATGAGCACAATACAGTTCCTTGCTGACTGACTCCAATGCACGCCCTTGCAGATGCTAGACCTTCTAATTTTTTTCATTTTTGTCTCGCTCTGGAGCCCTTTACTACAGCAATTGTTCTTTTGACGTCTCAGAGGTGAAGATTCTCTGAGCTCAGGCCTAACTCTGAAGAGTAAGCACAAGTCGGTCCTATTTCTACTTTAGCCATCACTAGACTCTAATCAGGTCCATATCCTGGCGACATAAAGGAGTTGAGGTGTTCACCCTGACTTATCCATACAGTGATGTAGGGTGTACAAATCCATTAAATAGAATATTTTAACATTACACCAGTTAACCTTTTGCAGTGACCATATTCTGGGGTACTGCTTCAGCACAGCACTGCACAGCAGGGTACAGTTATACAGATGCCTTTGGCAATAATATATTAGTAGGTTCAGTGTAGTGTTATTTCCATCACATTTGTAAAAGTTAATATGATGTGTCCAAACCTTTTTAATTTAATCATACTTTATACAGTATTGCTTTAGAGCAAAATGACAGCTAATTTATGTAGTAAAAGTGACCTGGCGTGAAATTTTGATGCATTTGTTTATCCACAGTTCTGTGCCTCTTCCCCTGTTTGTAAGAACAGTCCATATTAGAATAAATTACAATGTTAATGATATGAAGGTTAACAATAATTTACTATGAGATACACTATGAACTCAGTCCAATCTTGTCTTTCCAGATAAATCATGGATGCACACCCCTGATGCTTTATCAAAAAACTTCATTGCCTATAATGCTAAGGTAAGGTAAGAACTATGCCATTTGATTGAACACTTCAGATGGTTTATAGATATGAACAAATATTAAACTCTGTCTACATACTGTCACATTTTAATTGAAGAATAGCAGAAAGACCCGACTTCGCACGGGTAAATTTCATCTATTTCATTTTATGTGTCCGTGTGTCGTAAAAAGATATCAACAGTTTCCCCTATAACAGTGACCTCTACAGTTACCGACCCTTTAACAATGACCTCCACAGTGCCCGCCCCTTTAACAGTGATCTCCACAGTGCCCACCCCTTTAACAGTGACCTCCACAGTGGCCGTCCCTTTTACATTGACCTCCACAGTGGCTGCCCTTTTAACAGTGACCTCCACAGTGTCTACCCCTTTAACAGTGATCTCCACATTGCCCGTCCCTTTAATAGTGACTGCCCCTTTGACAGTGACCTCCACATTGCCTGCCCCTTTAACAATGACCTCCACAGTATCTGCCCCTTTAACAGTGACCTCGACAGTGCCCGCCCCTTTAACAATGACCTCCACAGTACCTGCCCCTTTAACAGTGACCTCCACAGTGCCTGCTCCTTTAAAAATGACCTTCACAGTATCTGCCCCTTTAACAGTGACCTCCACAGTGACCACCCCTTTAACAGTGACTTTCACAGTGATCGCCCCTTTAACAGTAACCTTCCCTTTAACAGTGACTTTCACAGTGACAGACACTTTTACAGTAACTTTCACAGTGACCACCCCTTCAACAAAGACTTTCACAGTGACCGCCCCTTTAACCCCTTAAGGACTTAGGGCGTACCGGTACGCCCTGTTTCCCGAGTCCTTAAGGACTCAGGGCATACCGGTACGTCCTAACTTGAAATCGCGATTGCGGCGCGGCAGGGGTTGATGGCATGGAAGGCAGAGCAATGTCTAAGGAAGGCATCGCGCTGCCTTCCGGTGACGAGCCTGTGAGATCCAGCCCCTTGGATCTCACAGGCCGGAAGCTGTATGAGTAATACACACAGTATTACTCATACAGCCAATGCATTCCAATACAGAAGTATTGGAATGCATTGTAAAAGGAATTAGGCCCCCAAAAGTTGAAGTCCAAAAGTGGGACAAAAAATAAAGTTAAAAAAAGTTTAAAAAATAAAGTTTCCCCCCTAAAAAATTAAAAGTTTCAAGTAAAAATAAACAAAAACGTCATTTTCCCCAAATAAAGTAAAAAAAAAAATTGGTAAAAAATAGGAAAAAAAAAGTATACATATTAGGTATCGCCGCTTCCGTATCGACCGGCTCTATAAAAATATCTAATCCTAACCCCTCAGATGAACACCGTAAAAACTGTGCTAAATAAACAATTACATCACAAAAAGTACAACAGAAAGCGATCAAAAAGGTGTTTGCCCACCAAAATAGTACCAATCTAACCGTCACCTCATCCTGCAAAAATTGAGCTCCTACCTGAGACAATCGCCCAAAAAATAAAAAAAAATATGGCTCAGAATATGGAGACACTAAAACATCATTTCTTTTGTTTCAAAAATGATATTATTGTGTAAAACTTAACATAAATAAAATAAAAAGTATACATATTATGTATCACCGCGTCCGTATCCACCGGCTCTATAAAAATATCACATGACCTAACCCCTCAGATAAACACCGTAAAAAAAAAACAAAAAAAACAGTGCTAAATAAACCATTTTTTGTCACCTTACATCACAAAAAGTGTAATAGCAAGTGATCAAAAAGTCATATGCACCCCAAAATAGTGTCAATCAAACCATCATCTCATCCCGCAAAAAATGAGACCCTACCTACGATAATCGCCCAAAAACTGAAAAAACTATGGCTCTCAGAATATGGAGACAATAAAACATGATTTTTTTTTGTTTCAAAAATGATATTATTGTGTAAAACTTACATAAATAAAAAAAAGTATACATATTAGGTATCGCCGCGTCCGTATCGACCGGCTCTATAAAAATATCACATGACCTAACCCTTCAGGTGAATACTGTAAAAAAATTCATAAATAAAAACGGTGTAAAGAAAGCCATTTTTTGTCACCTTACATCACAAAAAGTGTAATAGCAAGCGATCAAAAAGTCACACGCACCCCAAAATAGTGCCAATAAAACCGTCATCTCATCCCGCAAAAATCATGCCCTACCCAAGGTAATCGCCCAAAAACTGAAAAAAATATGGCTCTCAGACTATGGAAACACTAAAACATGATTTTTTTGTTTTCAAAAAAGAAATCATTGTGTAAAACTTACATAAATAAAATAAAAAGTATACATATTAGGTATCACCGCATCCGTGACAACACATGATCTAACCTGTCAGATGAATGTTGTAAATAACAAAAAATAAAAACGGTGCCAAAACAGCTATTTCTTGTTACCTTGCCTCACAAAAAGTGTAATATAGAGCAACCAAAAATTATATGTACCCTAAACTAGTACCAACAAAACTGCCACCCTATCCCGTAGTTTCTAAAATGGGGTCACTTTTTTGGAGTTTCTACTCTAGGGTTGCATCAGGGGGCTTCAAATGGGACATGGTGTCAAAAAAAACAGTCCAGCAAAATCTGCCTTCCAAAAACCGTATGGCATTCCTTTCCTTCTGTGCCCTGCCGTGTGCCCGTACAGCGGTTTACGACCACATATGGGGTGTTTCTGTAAACTACAGAATCAGGGCCATAAATATTGAGTTTGGTTTGGCTGTTAACCCTTGCTTTGTAACTGGAAAAAAATTGATTAAAATGGAAAATCTGCCAAAAAAGTGAAATTTTTCAATTGTATCTCTATTTTCCATTAATTCTTGTGGAACACCTAAAGGGTTAATGACATTTGTAAAATCAGTTTTGAATACCTTGAGGGGTGTAGTTTCTAGAATGGGTCATTTTTGGGTGGTTTCTATTATGTAAACCTCACAAAGTGACTTCAGACCTGAACTGGTCCCTAAAAATTGGGTTTTTGAAAAGTTCTGAAAAATTTCAAGATTTGCTTCTAAACTTCTAAGCCTTGTAACATCCCCAAAAAATAAAATATCATTCCCAAAATGATCCAAACATGAAGTAGACATATGGGGAATGTAAAGTTATAACTATTTTTGGAGGTATTACTACGTATTATAAAAGTAGAGAAATTGAAACTTGGAAATTTGCAATTTTTTACAATTTTTGGGGGTAAATTTGGTATTTTTTTATAAATAAAAATGATTTTTTTTTTACTTCATTTTACCAGTGTCATAAAGTACAATATGTGACGAAAATAAAGCTCAGAATAGCCTGGATAAGTCAAAGGTTTTAAAGTTATCAGCACTTAAAGTGACACTGGTCAGATTTGCAAAAAATGGCCAAGTCCTTAAGGTGAAATAGGGCTGAGTCCTTAAGGGGTTAACAGTGACTTTCACAGTGATCGCCCTTTTAACAGTGAACTCCACGGTGGCCGTCCCTTTAGCAGTGAACTCCACAGCGCCCCCTCCTTTAACAGTGAACTCCACAGCGATTGTCCGTTTAATAGTGGCCTTTGCCCCCCATGCATGTAGAAGTGTAGTTGTGCCGTCATACTTCATTTGACTGAATACTTAAGGACCTGCGAACTGCTAAAACCCGTGATCAGTTGTTATGACAACGTGGAGTAGGACCTGTGAGCTTCTATTGGCTAATAAGGGACATGTGACCGTGTAAATGGCAGTTCGGATTTAAGTGAAAGGATGGCTGGCTTGTGTTGGCTAATGCGGGTAATTTTTTGGGAATATCTCAGGAATGGTACGTCCTAGAGATCTTAGATCTACCTGTGTGCCAAATTTGGTGAAGATCAGTCCAATCGTTTGGTCGCGCATAAAGAATAAGACAGACAGAAACTCATTTTTATATATATGAGATAATAGCTAGTATATATAGTAATGTGTTGTACATAAAATATTCAAGGATTATTCATTAAACTTGATAATAAAAAGGTTCACACTGTACAATATACCACACTCTCAACCAATGTAGATGGTTTCATTTAATTTACACATTTTGTTTGAACATTTGTACTGTTTTACTAACCAAATAAACATGCAAACATGCAATAATTTTTTTTTTACAAATTGTTGCTTTTTCTCTCTGATGGCAATCACAGCAATAGCAAATAAAGAAAGTGTGTTACTGACATATATAGCTATGGGTAAAAACATGGTTGACAGTGTTAACAAATGGCACATTTAAAAACATACTGTACAAGCATCCAAAAATAGTCCCTTATTGGGAAAGATGGTGTTTAAACACATGCAATGTTATCGGTAAAAAAAAAAAAAATAGTGGCTTGTTGGGACCAAGTGTGCCTTAACAGGGGCAGATAACTGCTTATACACACCCTCTCACATACATGTTAATGCCCTAAGAAACAGTGACTTGTTCTGCACAAGCATACAAAACATATGCCTTAGGCCTCTTTCACACGACCATTGTGTGCACCCGTGGCCGTTGTGCCGTTTTCCGTTTTTTTTCACGGACCCCATGACTTTCAATGGGTCCGTGGAAAAAACGGAAAATGCACCGTTTTGCAGCCGCATCCGAGATCCGTGTTTCCTGGCCGTGAAAAAAATAGGACCTGTCCTATTTTTTTCACGGCCAACGGTTCACGGACCCATTCAAGTCAATGGGTCCGTGAAAGAACACGGATGCACACAAGATTGGCATCCGTGTCCGTGATCCGTGGCCGTAGGTTACTTTTTATACAGACGGATCCGAAGATCCGTCTGCATAAAAGCTTTTTCATAGCTGAGTTTTCACTTCGTGAAAACTCAGAACCGACAGTTTATTCTAACACATAAGCGTTCCCATGGTGATGGGGACGCTTCTAGTTAGAATACACTACAAACTGTGTACAAGACTGCCCCCTGCTGCCTGGCAGCACCCGATCTCTTACAGGGGGCCGTGATCAGCACAATTAACCCCTTCAGGTGCGGCACCTGAATGGGTTAATTGTACTATCATATCCCCCTGTAAGAGATCAGGGCTGCCAGGCAGCAGGGGGCAGACCCTCCCCCCCTCCCCAGTTTGAATATCATTGGTGGCCAGTGCGGCCCCCCCCTCTATTGTAATAATAGGTTGGTGGCCAGTGCGGCCCCCCCCCCTCCCTCTATTGTAATTATTCGTTGGTGGCACAGTGTGCGCCCCCCCCCTCCCTCCCTCTATTGTAATAATTTGTTGGTGGCACAGTGTGCGCCCCCCATCGGCCCCCCCTCCCTCTATAGCATTAACAACATTGGTGGCCAGTGTGCGGCCTCCCATCTCCCCCCCCCCCATCATTGGTGGCAGCGGAGTTCCGATCGGAGTCCCAGTTTAATCGCTGGGGCTCCGATCGGTAACCATGGCAACCAGGACGCTACTTCAGTCCTGGTTGCCATGGTTACTTAGCAATAGTACAATAGTAGAAGATTCATACTTACCTGCTGGTGGCTGCTGCGATGTTCGTGTCCGGCCGGGAGCTCCACCTACTGGTAAGTGACAGGGTCTGTGCGGCGCATTGCTAAATGAACTGTCACTTACCAGTAGGAGGAGCTCCCGGCCGGACACGAACATCGCAGCTCCCAGGTAAGTATGAATCTTTTACTATTGTACTATTGCTAGTAACCCGCTGCCACCAATGATCTGGGGGGGGGGGGAGATGGGAGGCCGCACACTGGCCACCAATGTTGTTAATGCTATAGAGGGAGGGGGGCCGATGGGGGGCGCACACTGTGCCACCAACGATTTATTACAATAGAGGGAGGAAGGGGGGGGGGGCGCACACTGTGCCACCAATGATTTATTACAATAGAGGGAGGAAGGGGGGGGGCGCACACTGTGGCCCCAAGGAACTATTACAATAGAGGGAGGAAGGGGGGGGGGCCGCACTGGCCACCAATGATATTCAAACTGGGGAGGGGGGGGTCTGCCCCCTGCTGCCTGGCAGCCCTGATCTCTTACAGGGGGATATGATAGTACAATTAACCCCTTCAGGTGCGGCACCTGAGGGGTTAATTGTGCTGATCACGGCCCCCTGTAAGAGATCGGATACTGCTAGGCAGCAGGGGGCAGTCATGTACACAGTTTGTAGTATATTCTAACTAGAAGCGTCCCCATCACCATGGGAACGCCTCTGTGTTAGAATATACTGTCGGAAATGAGGTTTCACGATCTAACTCATATCCGACAGTATATTCTAACATAGAGGCGTTCCCATGGTGATGGGGACGCTTCAAGTTAAAATATACCATCGGATTGGAGAAAACTCAGATCCGATGGTATAAAAGGGACTCCAGACTTTACATTGAAAGTCAATGGGGACGGATCCGTTTGAAATGGCACCATATTGTGTCAACGTCAAACGGATCCGTCCCCATTGACTTGCATTGTAATTCAGGACGGATCCGTTTGGCTCCGCACGGCCAGGCGGACACCAAAACGACTTTTTTTTCATGTCCGAGGATCCTCCAAAAATCAAGGAAGACCCACGGACGAAAAAACGGTCACGGATCACGGAAAAACGGGACCCCGTTTTGCGGACCGTGAAAATATACTGTTGTGTGCAATAAGCCTTAATGGGGCAGAATGTCTGCCTGTATTTATGCATGCACAAATGTTAAAGGGGTTGTCTCATCACAGACAATGGGGGCATATCGCTAGGATATGCCCCCATTGTTTTAGAGGTGTGGGTCCCACCCCTGAGACCCACACTTATAAAGTGGTGACTGGAGGACACCGGTCCGGTCACCACCAAGCACGCTCCCCATAGAAGTGAATGGGAGCACACAGCACATGACCGGCCACTGCTCCCATTCACTTCTATTGGCTCGACAAAAATAGCTCAGCTATTTTCGGTGGCCCCGTGGAAAATAAATGGAGGGTGGCTGTGCATGCGCAGTGCGCCCTCCACCACCGCTATCAGGGCCCCGTTCCAGATATAGGTGTGGGTCCCAGTGAGACGAGCCTGGAAAAATGCACCCTTTTAATTAGGAGCAGCATCAGTACAGTGTGGATGTAGAAAGGTAGCATAATAGTGGCATGTGACCGCAATATTAGCTTAAGAACGGAAAAATAAACTGATGTGAACACAACCTTACTGCTGACACTCTGCTCACTGTCCTGTGGGGCCACTTCTTAAATATTTGGCCACTGCATGGTTAAGTCCACACCAATAAATTTGAGCTTACACTAATATTGACTTGTAAGGCGGAGTTCACACCTCTGTTATTTGGTCAGTTATTTCCATCACTTATGGTGAGGCAAATTCAGGAGCCAAGCCTACTCTCATATTAGGTATCATGAATAGATCTGCACCTGTTCTGGGGTTTGACCCACACCTGCTTTGGACTGACAATTACTGACCAAATAAGTGAATTGTAAAATCAGCCTGAGACCTCATGCACATGGCCGTTGCCCGGCCATAGCTGCAATCCGGAGCAGCGGTGCGGAATGGAGGTATAGGACCCCGCGGAAGCACTACGGAGTGCTTCCATGGTGTTTCTGTCCGTGCCTCTGCACCGTAAAAAATATAGAACATGTTCTGTTTTTTTATGGTGCGAATGGATGACAGACCCATTCAACTTGAATGGGTCTCGATCTGTCCCAGCTGCCGCACGGAAGTTGCCCGTGCATTGGGGACTGCAAATTGCGGTCCCCAATGCACGGAATGCCCCAATGCACGGAATGGCCGTGTGCATGAGGCCGAATAGTGAAACATCTGACAGAAGGGATTCTAAGGCATGTGTTTGCACTGCCATAACATGCATTAAAAGAACCTTTTTTTCTCCACTGCTTTATTGGCTCTGCCTCCATGTCCTTATTTTGTGCCACTAAAGAGTCATTAGGAAACCCGCTGGGACGCGCAGTGTTTTTTATTTTATTTTTGCTTTACTGAAAGATGCAGGTTTTTTGTTTAGCCAGGGGTTAGCTAGGAAAGTAGGTGGCCTGTACTATGATGTGCATGGCCATATATGTGACCTTCCTGTTATTCAGATGCACAGTAACTGTTTCACTACCGGAAAGGACTAGCTATGCCTGTTGTTGTACTGCACAGTGTTGTCCACCAGGATACATTCTCCCTAAAGTTTAACTGTAGGCCGGGATGGACCTGATTTAATGTGCTTCGTGATGAATTAATTTGAATTGAAACAAAATTTTGGGAAAAATTCAGCAAAGCAACTGAATCTAATTTTTGAAACTTCACTCATCTCTACGTGCCACTTAAGAATGCCTGAACTGAGAGGTCTACATCTGGATGTGGCCAATACCTTCTGAAAGTCACTGTACTATTTCAAAAACCATTGCACAACTAAATGTATCAGGTGTTCTATGCAGGTAACGTGTTGGAGTTGGTGGGAAGACAGTCAGTGGGATGTTTGCTACTTGATGCCCTTTAGCAAGTGATTGGCTGTGTGGCTACTCTCACCCAGACTGATTAGCTGTTACACCCCATGGCAACACTTCACTTAACACATATGAGATAATGAAAGGGGAGTAAGGCCTCATGCACACAACCGCTTTTTTTTTAAGGTCTGCAAAAACGGGGTCCGTAGGTCCGTGATCCGTGACCGTTTTTTCGTCCGTGGGTCTTCCTTGATTTTTGGAGGATCCACGGAAATGAAAAAAAAAGTCGTTTTGGTGTCCGCCTGGCCGTGTGGAGCCAAACCGATCCGTCCTGAATTACAATACAAGTCAATGGGGACGGATCCGTTTGACGTTGACACAATATGGTGCAATTGCAAACGGATCCGTCCCCCATTGACTTTCAATGTAAAGTCAGGAGTCCCTTTTATACCATCGGATCAGAGTTTTCTTCAATCCGATGGTATATTTTAACTTGAAGCGTCCCCATCACCATGGGAACGCCTCTATGTTAGAATATACCATTGGATTTGAGTTAGATCGTGAAACTCAGATCCGACAGTATATTCTAACACAGAGGCGTTCCCATGGTGATGGGGACGCTTCAGGTTAGAATATACTAAAAGAACTGTGTGCATAACTGCCCCCTGCTGCCTGGCAGGTGCTGCCAGGCAGCAGGGGGCAGACCCCCCCTTCCCCCCCTGTATTTAACTCATTGGTGGCCAGTGCGGCCCCCCCTCCCCTGTAGTTAACACATTGGTGGCCAGTGCGGCCGGCCCCCCTCCCTCCCCTGTAGTTAACACATTGGTGGCTAGTGCAGCCGGCCCCCCCTCCCTCCCCTGTAGTTAACACATTGGTGGCCAGTGCGGCCAGCCCCCCCTCCCTCCCCTGTAGTACTGTAGATTCATTGGTGGCCAGTGGGCCCCCCCTCCCTCCCCCTCCTAATTAAAATCTCCCCTATCATTGGTGGCAGTGGAGAGTACCGATCGGAGTCCCAGTTTAATCGCTGGGGCTCTGATCGGTAACCATGGCAACCAGGACGCTACTGCAGTCCTGGTTGCCATGGTTACTTAGCAATTTTTAGAAGCATTATACTTACCTGCGAACTGCGATGTCTGTGACCAGCCGGGCGCTCCTCCTACTAATAAGTGAAAGGTCTGTGTGGCGCATTGCTTATAGCACAGAGCTGTCACTTACCAGTAGGAGGAGCGCCCGGCCGGTCACAGACATTGCAGCTCGCAGGTAAGTATAATGCTTCTAAAAATTGCTAAGTAACCATGGCAACCAGGACTGCAGTAGTGTCCTGGTTGCCATGGTTACCGATCGGAGCCCCAGCGATTAAACTGGGACTCCGATCGGTACTCTCTGCTGCCATCAATGATAGGGGGGGAGATTTTAATTAGGAGGGGGGGGCCCACTGGCCACCAATGAATCTACAGTACTACAGGGGAGGGAGGGGGTGCCGGCCGCACTGGCCACCAATGTGTTAACTACAGGGGAGGGAGGGGGGGCCGGCCGCACTGGCCACCAATGTGCTAACTACAGGGGAGGGAGGAGGGGCCGGCCGCACTGGCCACCAATGTGTTAACTACAGGGGAGGGAGGGGGGGCTGGCCGCACTGGCAACCAATGTGTTAACTACAGGGGAGGGAGGGGGGGCCGTCCGCACTGGCCACCATCTGCGGATCCGTCTGTGTGAAAGTAGCCTACGGCCACGGACCACGGACGCGGATGCCAATCTTGTGTGCATCCGTGTTTTTTCACGGACCCATTGACTTGAATGTGTCCGTGAACCGTTGTCCGTCATAAAAATAGGACAGGTCATATTTTTTGACGGACAGGAAACACGGATCACGGATGCGGCTGCAAAATGGTGCATTTTCCGATTTTTCCACGGACCGATTGAAAGTCAATGGGTCCGCGAAAAAAAGCGGAAAATGGCACAACGGCCACGGATGCACACAACGGTCGTGTGCATGAGGCCTTTGAACAATGATTTTCCCTGATTCTTTTTTTGTCCATTGAGGCGGACTGGGGCGAGGCAAATAAGCTCTTCGGGCCAGATTTATCATTACTCTGACAGCTCACTCCACTTTCACATATGGCTAAAGTCAGTTTTAGCCAAGTCAGATTTATGATCG
This sequence comes from Bufo bufo, assembly GCF_905171765.1. NCBI lineage: Eukaryota > Metazoa > Chordata > Amphibia > Anura > Bufonidae > Bufo > Bufo bufo. Next base: position 118,048,825 of record NC_053395.1, on the reverse strand, counting down.
GCCCTTTAAGACTGTAATAAATGTGGTTTGACGGTAGCAGTTTATCAGTCAGTAAGCAGCTTTACAAAAGTCGCACATCTTTACGAAAAAGTCGCACGTTTTTATGAAAAAGTCGCATGTTCTATTAAAAAGTCTCACTGGAGTGAAATTGCGACTTTTTTGCGACTTTTCTGCGACTTTTTAAATAGTCCCAATAGTAAATCTGTCTAGAGATTCATTTACATAAGAAAACATGCCCACTTTCAGAAAACTGGCGAGCATAGTGCAGAGCAGAAAAAAATCGCAAATTTGTGTGCAGTTTTAGCGTTTGCGCATTTTTTTGCGACTTTTTCACTCCATTATTTTGACTTGAGCTAATAATAAATCTGGCCCTTGGTGTGCAAAACCAGACTGACACAAATGTGGAATGCAGGGTGATTGTAACCCTTGGATAAAAGTAGTGTATAATGTAATTAGAAACATTTATCAAACCAGCACAGGAGGCAAATGTACAATCACGATACATTAATACAGTAAGTGCTTTGTATTAACTCTGTCTACGTGATAAATGCCATTTGCTGAAATGAGACAATTCCTTTAATAGGACCTGGTGGGCGTTGTTCTGGTGTTGCCTTGTAGAACCAGTGTGCCATAAAAAATACACGTACTATCCTTGCCTGTAAAAACTGCTCTGTCCCCCATGGTGTGCACCCTGCCACACAGGGAGAATTGGAAGCAGCGGCCCAAGTTCTCTATCACATGACAGCACAAAGCAGGGATGGCTTTTTTGAGAGATAATTGCAGCTAGGTATTTTCCAGTGAGGCTAAGTGCATGCCATCAGCTCCCTTAACCCCTTAAGGACTTAGGACGTATCGGTACGGCATGGATCCCGAGTCCTTAAGGACCCATGACGTACCGGTACGTCATAACTTGAAATCTGAATTCCGGCGCCCGAGGGGTTAATCGGAATGGGATTTCGGCTGAAATCATTCAGCCGGCATCCCGTAACAATGCAGGGGGGGGTCATTTGACCCCCCCGCATCGGCGATCGCAGAAAACCGCAGGTCAATTCAGACCTGCGGTTTGCTGCGCTTTGTGCAGTTTCTGATCCCCGCGGGCCCTGACCGCGGGGATCAGAAGCTTTAGTGTCCCTAAAATATATATTTTACACCCCCCCTGCACCCCTGCATGATTTTTTGCCGGCGGGTGGTGCAGGGGGGGAGTTGTGGGCGGTGGGGGCGGTGCGGGAGGCGGGCGGTGCGGCAGGCGGGATCGCGATCCCCCGCCCGCCTCCCCTTGTATAATCGTTGGTCTCTAGTGGGTATACCAGGGTGCCAGCACATTGCTGGCACCCTGGTATAAACGGCTGACATCGATGATGCGATGTCAGCCGTTTAACCCTTTCCATACAGCGGTCCGTACGGACCGCTGTATGGAAAAAGTTAACAGTAAGAGGGAGCTCCCTCCCTCTCCCATCGGGGGGCTGCTGTGCCTTTGCAGCCCCCCGATAGAGAGGGAGAGAGCCCCCAGACAGCCCCCCTCAGCCCTGTGCTTACCCTTCCCCGTCTGCGAAGTTCTGACAACTACTGAGCAGACGGGGAAGGTTCCCATGGCAACAGGACGCCTCTCAGGCATCCTGCTGTCCATGGTGCTGAACAGATCTGTGCTAAAGGCAGAGATCTGTTCAGACAAAGTGTAAGTAAAATACAGTACTGTACAATATATATTGTTCTGTACTGTATTATACAGACATCAGACCCACTGGATCTTCAAGAACCAAGTGGGTCTGGGTCAAAAAAAAAGTGAAAAAAAGTGAAAAAAAAAGTAAAAATCCAAAAACACATTTATCACTGATTAAAAATGAAAAAAATAAAATTCCCTACACATGTTTGGTATCGCCGCGTCCGTAACGACCTGATCTATAAAACGGTCATGTTACTTTCCCCGCACGGTGAACGCCATAAAAATAAAAAAATAAAAACTATTAGGAAATTGAAATTTTGCCCACCTTACTTCCCAAAAAAGGTAATAAAAGTGAACAAAAAAGTCGCATGTACGCCAAAATAGTACCAATCAAACCGTCATCTCATCCTGCAAAAATCATACCCTACCCAAGATAATCGCCCAAAAACTGAAAAAACTATGGCTCTTAGACTATGGAAACACTAAAACATGATTCTTTTGGTTTCAAAAATGAAATCATTGTGTAAAACTTAAACAAATAAATAAAAGTATACATATTAGGTATTGCCGCGTCCGTATCGACCGGCTCTATAAAAATATCACATGACCTAACCCCTCAGGTGACCACCGTAAAAAAATTAAAATAAAAACGGTGTAAAAAAAGCAATTTTTTGTCATCTTACGTCACAAAAAGTGTAATAGCAAGTGATCAAAAAGTCATATGCACCCCAAAATAGTGCCACTTAAACCATCATCTCATCCCGCAAAAAATGAGACCCTACTTAAGATAATCGCCCAAAAACTGAAAAAACTATGGCTCTTAGACTATGGAGACACTAAAACATTTTTTTTGTTTTAAAAATGAAATCATTGTGTAAAACTTACATAAATAAAAAAAATTGTATACATATTAGGTATCGCCGCGTCCGTGACAACCTGCTCTATAAAATTACCACATGATCTAACCTGTCGTAAATAACAAAAAAAAAAACGTGCCAAAAAATCTATTTCTTGTTACCTTGCCGCACAAAAAAGTGTAATATAGAGCAACCAAAAATCATATGTACCCTAAACTAGTACCAACAAAACTGCCACCCTATCCCGTAGTTTCTAAAATGGGGTCACTTTTTTGGAGTTTCTACTCTAGGGGTGCATCAGGGGGGCTTCAAATGGGACATGGTGTCAAAAAAACCAGTCCAGCAAAATCTGCCTTCCAAAAACCGTATGGCGTTCCTTTCCTTCTGCGCCCTGCTGTGTGCCCGTACAGCGGTTTACGACCACATATGGGGTGTTTCTGTAAACTACAGAATCAGGGCCATAAATAATGAGTTTTGTTTGGCTGTTAACCCTTGCTTTGTAACTGGAAAAAAAATATTAAAATGGAAAATCTGCCAAAAAAGTGAAATTTTGAAATTGTATCTCTATTTTCCATTAAATCTTGTGCAACACCTAAAGGGTTAACAAAGTTTGTAAAATCTGTTTTGAATACCTTGAGGGGTGTAGTTTCTTAGATGGGGTCACTTTTATGGAGTTTCTACTCTAGGGGTGCATCAGGGTGGCTTCAAATGGGACATGGTGTCAAAAAACCAGTCCAGCAAAATCTGGCTTCCAAAAACCATACGGCGCACCTTTCCCTCTACGCCCTACTGTGTGCCCGTACAGTAGTTTACGGCCACATATGGGGTGTTTCTGTAAACTACAGAATCAGCACCATAAATAATGAGTTTTGTTTGGCTGTTAACCCTTGCTTTGTAACTGTAAAAAAAATATTAAAATGGAAAATCTGCCAAAAAAGTGAAATTTTGAAATTGTATCTCTATTTTCCATTAAATCTTGTGCAACACCTAAAGGGTTAACAAAGTTTGTAAAATCAGTTTTGAATACCTTGAGGGGTGTAGTTTCTTAGATGGGGTCACTTTTATGGAGTTTCTACTCTAGGGGTGCATCAGGGGGGCTTCAAATGGGACATGGTGTCAAAAAAACAGTCCAGCAAAATCTGGCTTCCAAAAACCATACGGCGCACCTTTCACTCTGCGCCCCGCTGTGTGCCCGTACAGTAGTTTACGGTCACATATGGGGTGTTTCTGTAAACGGCAGAGTCAGGGCAATAAAGATACAGTCTTGTTTGGCTGTTAACCCTTGCTTTGTTAGTGGAAAAAATGGGTTAAAATGGAAAATTAGGAAAAAAAAAGAAATTCGCAAATTTCATCCCCATTTGCCAATAACTCTTGTGCAACACCTAAAGTGTTAACGAAGTTTGTAAAATCAGTTTTGAATACCTTGAGGGGTGTAGTTTATAGAATGGGGTCATTTTTGGGCGGTTTCTATTATGTAAGCCTCGCAAAGTGACTTCAGACCTGTAGTGGTCCCTAAAAATTGGGTTTTTGTAAATTTCTGAAAAATTTCAAGATTTGCTTCTAAACGTCTAAGCCTTATAACATCCCCAAAAAATTAAATCTCAATCCCAAAATGCTACAAACATGAAGTAGACATATGGGGAATGTAAAGTAATCACAATTTTTGGGGGTATTACTATGTATTACTGAAGTAGAGAAACTGAAAGTTTGAAATTTGCTAATTTTTCTAAATTTTTGGTAAATATGGTATTTTTTTATGCAAAAAAATTAACTTTTTTGACCCAATTTTAGCAGTGTCATGAAGTACAATATGTGACGAAAAAACAATCTCAGAACGGCCTGGATAAGTCAATGCGTTTTAAAGTTATGAGCACTTAAAGTGACACTGGTCAGATTTGCAAAAAATGGCCAAGTCCTTAAGGTGAAATAGGGCTGAGTCCTTAAGGGGTTAAGGCAGCAGACTCTACCAAGTGGTATGGTACGTCCAGCAACTTGACCAGGTGGGATTTAAGCTTGCACACATGCAGATTACTGGATGTTTAGAGTTGTTTTCCTGGACACTCATTCCATTATCGATGGCTGACAATAGAGCAGAGTAAGAGGAGAAGAAGTTGTCTGGAGTAGATAAGCAGTAACTGATGATGACGATGACTAGGAAACTATACTGCATGTGGATGCAGCCAGGCTGCCTCACAGAATACAAGAAGGAAGAGGACACTCTTGTTGCGCTAGCTGGCAGCCACTTCTATTTTCCCACAGTTACTGGTTATGCCATTTTATGTGCTGTAATAAAGCTGTGGTGCCTATGTTTATGTTTCAATGCCCATGTCTTATTTTAGTCCTGCAGATCTTGTATACAGCAATGTTTTTGTCTTCTGGCACAGTGGCGAAAAACTGCCATATGGAAGATACTCATACACTGCACACTGAACTAGCAGAAGCCGAGCTTAGCTGAGGGCTGGCACGCTTTGAGCCTGCTACCACACTATCAGCGGCATCACCAGTTCCGGCCCTGACCATAATAGAAGCATTACGAGTTTTTGGGAGGTTCTGGCCGTCTGTGTTTTTTTATTGCTGCTGCTGCCACCACACTGCCAGAGAGAATTGTGGTCTACTATTACCTCTACTACTACTACTCGCCTGCATGGCTGGTGCTGCTACTGCCACTATTACCTACTTTTTGACTCTGGGATGACAAGGAATCTATCTTTTGTTTTGCACTCTTCTATTTTCCAGACATTTTGTTATGAGGTTTATAAATAAAAAAAGGACACAGGTTTGGTACACAGATTATTAAATAGTACTAGCAAAATTGCAAGTTTGTTTTCGGTAATTTACAGGGAGAGGCACACTTAAATTCATTAATGCATTCATTAACAAGGATATCTCAATGCAATGTTTGTAGTAAAGTTTATTTGAAGCATATGTTTAATAACACATTTATAACTAGAATTTTTGTAGTAAAATGTCTTTGAACTACACGGTCTGATGCAGTAATGCGTCTTCAATCACGGATATAACAGTGTAATATTTGCAGTCATATGTCTTTGAACTATGTGTTTAATATTACTAGAGATAAGCGAATTTCAAAAAAATTTGATTCGGCCGGTTCGCCGAATTTTCTGAAAAATTTGCTTCGATCCGAATATATTCGTGGCGAATCGCAATAAAAACACTGTAGAACACTGTGCCTTGCAGTAACACGCATAGGGAGTGTGCTTGGGTAGTGAAATAATACTGTGAGTCTGTATGACATGCAGATGACAGGCGTCGCTATTACAATCACACTGCACACTTCACTTATTTGGGCAGTCACGGGGCCAAAACTAACAAAATAACTCAAGTGTGAACTCAGCCTTACAGGTCGATGTTAGTGTAAAGAAGAAGCGCACTCTTTTCACACCCTCATCAGCTGATTCCACATAGATGTCTACAGAACCTGTTCTATTAAACGCTTATACAAGTAGAGCCCCCCTGACAGAGTGGAGAGGGTGTCAGCAGTAAGTTTGTGTTGACGTCACTGATTAATTTGCCCTTCCTCTGATCCATCAGAACTAAAAAACAGATCCTGTCTGTGGAGCATACGCCTTCACTCAGTCAGTATTTGCTCAATAATCCATCAGTATTGCTAATGCCCCAAAAAAACAGGAGTGGATCTAAAACAGAGATGACACGTGAATGGAATATTTGCATGTCTTCTGTGTTTTGTACCCACTCCTGCTTTTGGCTACCAAATGATAAACCAATTCTAATGGGACCATACAGGCCTTACAGCTGCTACACAGACAGGATCCATTTGCGTCTCATTTTTCCTTCCTTCTGACAGATCAGAAGAAAGGTCAAATAAATGATGATGTCAGCCAGGCCGAAAGCCAAAATAGTGAACCAGTCATGAAGTGGGGAGGGTGGGAACAGCATAAGAAGTCCACAGAGTGGACCTATGACATAGTGGTGAGGTGGAAGCAGCATGAGGAGGCCACCGAGTGGCACAATGACAGAGTCTGTAGATGGCAGCATTATGATGAGGCTAACGAGTGGCAAGGTGACATAGTGTTGATATGGCAGCAGCATGAGGAGACCACAGAGTGGCAAGGTGACGTAGTGTGGAGATGGCAGCAGCAGGAGGAGACCACAGAGTAGCAAGGTGACCTAGTGTGGAGATGGCAGTAGCAGCAACAGCAGCATCAGGAGGATACCATAGAGTGGCAAGGTGACATAGTGCGGAGATAGCGGCAGCAGCATGAGGAGACCACAGAGTGACAAAGTGACATATTGTGGAGATGGCAGCAGCAGGAGGAGACCACAGAGTGGCAAGGTGACATAGTGTGGAGATGGCAGCAGCAGGAGGAGACCACAGAGTGGCAAGGTGACATAGTTTGGAGATGGCAGTAGCATCAGCATCAGCATGAGGAGACCTAAGAGTGGCAAGTTGACAGTGCGTAGGTGGCAGCAGCAGCATGAGGAGACCACAGAGAGGCAAGTTGACATAGTGTAGAGATTGTAGCTGAAGCAGCATCAGGAGGATACCATAGAGTGGCCAGATGACATAGTGTGGAGATGGCAGCAGCAGGAGGTTACCACAGAGCGGCAAGGTGACATAGTTTGGAGATGGCAGCAGCAGCTGCATCACGAAACCTAAAAGTGACCAGTAACAGAGTGGGGCGGTGGCTTATATTAGTAGTTCGGAGACAGCACACCAGAGTCAGCAAGTAGCTTTGTATTCAATCTTTATTTTACCAGTGGTATATTCTCATAACATTTATTGCTTATAGCAACGTTTCGGGCCCAGTTCGGTGCCCTTTGTCAAGATATAAATGTAAACACAGAACAATACAATTAAAAATACATCAGTATAGACATCAAGTCATATGTGAAAATTCATTCATACAGACATCAATTCTTATGTGGTAATTCATCAACCGTATTTATCACTTAATTTAAATACATATTATTTCATTGGAAGGAGACATCTTCATGCTAATAACAAGGGCCATACTCATATGCCATTGAAATACATGATTAGACAGACGAAAAATATATAGACATCAATATAGACATAAATTCATTCATACAGACATCAATTCTTATGTGGTAATTCATCAACCGTATTTCTCACTTAATTTTGGTACACATTATTTCATTGGAAGAAGACATCTTCATGCTAATAACACGGGCCATACTTATATGCAATTGAAATACATGATTGGACAGACGAAAAATACATGATTAAAGGGAAAGAAGGCAGAGGCTTTAAGATATGACATGATTAGAAAGCATAGTAATATCATGGTTACGGTCCATGATTACAGTCCGGTGCCATAATGACAGGAAATGCTTGGTAGGGAGCTCCCCTGGTAGAGGTAGTCATTAACTAGCTAGATTGGCATAACCGCTGTATTCTCAACTATGTTATACAGGGGGGTGGGGTTTAGCAGTATTCATGAGCATTAAAACGCCATAAGTGAACACAACACCAGGCACCATATATTTAGAACACAGAGTCCTATATAATAGCGGCAAACATGGCTATGAGTGTATCCCCCAATGGTCCCAGTATAATTACCTGTGAGGCCGGTCATAATATTTCCACGGCGTGCAGGGCACAGGAGGCACGCCATGGTGTTTTATGCAGGGTGATTCCAGTCACGTGTGGGGCCGGACGTCCGGCGTCAGCCGGCGTACGTGGGGGCGGTGCGCCAGGATTCGGCGCATGTGCTCTGTCCCTCTGGGTCTAGAGGCGCCATCTTAGTTGCTGGTGCTGTGTGGGAGAGGTGGGAGCATGCCCAGTAGTATCTTAAATGCCCGACGGCCATTTTGGAACCTGGAAATGTCAATAGTTCATAGATATTTCCACACAGTGTTATTGGGGATGGTATATCAACTGATTAACAGCGCTCCTGTTAATTTCTTTTTGGCACTTTAGTAGTAATAATCATTCTATGGGGTGCTGCTGGTTTTGTGTATCAAACATATGTGTTTTTCATGCATGCAATAATGAGTTCAGGGTGTTAGTCTCTCCTGGGAGTATATACTGTACCCAGTGGCCGCAATACATTACATCCGACAATAGATGCTGATTGAGGGTTGTCTACAGTTAATGTTCTACTTGGAATCATGGGATTATGCTGCATAGGATGGACCTATTGGAGATAACATAAAAACCCAACCCGGTAACAGAGTGGGGCGGTGGGTGGCAATATCAGTACCCGCTGACGAAGGTGCGTGAAATAAGGAGCTCTTGGCATCAGATGTGTGGCATCAGGCGGGTTGCAGCATCAAAGTAGTAGCTGAGGCAGGTAGTCAGAAGAAAACGGTGTCTTGTATCAAAGTGTTGGTGTGGCACCATGGATCATCTAGTCTGATGCATCAGGAATTGGTGGTTGGAAATCCTAGCTGATCCACGCCTGATTCATCTTTAAAAAAAGGTCAGTTTCTCCACATTTTGGGTGGACAGGTGAGTTCTTCTTGGGGTAACTATAGCCCCCGCCGCACTAAACACCTGCTCTGATGCCACACTTTTGGCCGGGCAGGACAGCTTTTCCAGGGCAAACTCTGCTAGTTGCGGCCACAATTCCAGTTTGGCTACCCAGTAGTCCAGCGGATCTTTAATGTGGGGTGGCAGGGTGCTGTCCAAGTATGCCTCCACCTGCTGGTTTAGGTCCTGCTCCAGGTCTAGCTGCTGCTGGTGAGTGAATAAAGCTACTCATCAGGGACTCTAGTCTCAGGCTGCTGCTGTTGGAACTGGTACTGCTCCTGCCACCCCACCCTTCCCCAGCAGCCTTTGGCAGTGGAATGTGAGCACAGAGGGCTCCCCCGGTCAGACCTGCGAGAAGATGTACGATGGGGCCGATAAGCAGCAGCCAAATGACTACATTGGATGTCTCTGTAGTAGTTTTGTTTCTTCCTCCCTCTCGGTGGGCGTAAAAAAGGCCCCCATTCTGGACCGGTAGCGAGGGTCCAACAAGGTGGAGAGCCAGAAGTCATCCCTCTGCCGAATGGTGACAATTCGGCTCTCACTACTGTGGGACTCACATTGGTAGACAGGATTAGCGGATGCAGGAAAGAGGCATCAACAAGTTCTTTGGATCCAACAGTTCAGTGTTTTATTCACACTTTAGGCAAGTGATAAAACAAGCAGTCATATTCAAACAAAAAGTCACCTTGTGGGGTTGGTGGTAATTCAATTCTGCCTCAAAGAGTCCTTGCTGATAGCAGCACCAACCTGTTTTCATGCCAAACAGGTAGCAAGCCTTCATCCAGACACAAGGCTCCCAGATCCCAACACAGAGACATGGCTTCTGAGCCCAGCTGCATATTTAAGGACAGTCAGGTGCTGCCAAACCCCGGACCGGCATTTAAAATCCGGTCCAGTATTTGACCTCACCTGGCTGTAAATCAGCCCAACAGCACATGCTGGGAAGAAAATACCTGTTTTCCCAGACAAAAACTCTCACTGTGTCACATACCCCCCCCCCTTTGTTCAAACCTGAGGGGGTGAACACACGCCAGACAGTGTACCCGGGACAGGGCATCCGCGTTTCCCTGTAAACTACCTGCCCTGTGTTCCACCGAAAACTTTAAGTTTTGTAGGGAGAGAAACCATCAGGTGACCCGGGCATTTCTGTCCTTGGCCTGACTTATCCACTTGAGAGGGGAGTGGTCAGTCACCAAGTGGAATTTTTTCGCCAATAAATAATAGCGGAGAGATTCTAGCCATTCACTCTCTCTCCACTATACTATACCGGGTCTCGGCTGGGGTGAGCTTACGGCTGAGGAAGACAGCAGGATGCTTCTCCCCGTTGACTTTCTGAGACAGTACAGCACTGAGGCCTACTTCGAAGGCATCGGTCTGTACTATAAACTCCCTGTGAGGAATATGGATTAATATTTCCTGTCAGTCATGTACTCACACCCACCTTTTTCTGAAAGATGGCAGAGGAAATCAAGCTCCACAGGGGGGCCCTGCTTCAAAGCCAAAGCCAGTTAGTAGAAAACTCCTAGCAGGCTACTTTTTGTTACATTTCACACCTACAGTCAGACAGCCCGGATCCTGCAGGAAATCCCCCCAGCAGGAGGTATCAGCCCTTGCCAGGATCAATGCTACCTCCCAGACATGTTGGCACCTACATTTCATAAGGAATTATGAATCGCCCGGCCATCGCAGGTGCAAACCGGATACATATTTGTGTTCCGGTGGCCACGAGGAATGGGCCTATGTTCTTGGGTGATGGTGGGATGCCAGGGAAGGGAAATATACATATCTCCCCACAGAAACCAACTAACAATACCATGTTTGGACTCTAGTTGTAGCCGGAACCCAGGCAGATCCGTTGGTCCCAGAACCATCTCCCTGTGACCTTCTGGACTGGAGCTATGAACCCTAAAGTGTTTTGTGGGTCTTTTGCAGCCAGTCCAGCAGATGGGGTGGACCCCTCCCAAAGGCTGGGAGGGGAGCGGCCGGCTACAGGTTAAAAGGCTTGTGCCAGCAAGCGGGCATGTCTTTCTCTGAAGAAGGGTCACGTCGTGTAATGTGTTTAGGGGGACCCAGGAACTAGCTGAGATCACTGCCCTTCTTGTGACTACAGCAAAGAACACACCACAACAGAAAGGAACTTTCATCTTACCCAGTAACTGACTTTTGCTCTGCTTAACCCTGTTGTACCTACATAACCTGTGTCTGTAACCTCAGACCACTGCATATATTCTCTGTGTATATTGTGTTATATCTAGTGCGCCCTTAAGGCAATTAAATATATAATTTAATCTTGTGCTATCTTGTATCTCGATCACGAATCCCTACGTCTGTGTTTTGGTCTAGTCATAAGCTACCGCAGGTTGGTTTCTCACCCTATATAATCCCGTTAGCGGACCAGGCTTATATCAAACGAGTAGCTGGTGGCAGATACCCGGGCTGAGACAGCGCTGCTTTCACTGCAGCAGTGAAAAGGTTCTCAGCTTGTTGCCTCTCTGTGCCCGCGTGGAAAGGAGGTGTATGTGTAAACTGTACCAAGCTGACCTTACCTGCTCCTCTGGAGGGCGTAACGTCACTTTTTTGGTAACTCGTGACCATACCGCGACTCGTGAGCTTGACGTAGGCGACGTCAAGCGGGCACGAGGTGTGGTATTAGTCACACTCCCTTTTGAAGTCAGACGTCACCAAAACCGGGGACCTACACAGGACCGACTTCAAAGCGGAGAAAGCCTCTTCCACCCGATCATCCCAGCGAACCATCATTAACTTGTGTCCCTTCAAGGGTCCTGTCAAGGACGCGGCTAGAGTAGCAAAGTTGGGAACAAACCTCATGTAATAGCCCACCATTTCCAGGAATTACTTTATTTGCCTAGTGGTGACAGGTCGGGGCCATTTCCGTATCGTCTCTATTCTCTATTTTGCTCACTTGGGGTTTGATGACTCTGCACCCAATGACATACCCCAGATACTTAGTCTCTTCTAACCCTATCGCACATTTATTTGGGTTAGTGGTTAGGCCAGCTTTGCGAAGGGAGTCCACTAAAGCCTGCACTTTAGGTAGGTGAATTTCCTAGTTGGTACTGTGGGTGACAATATCATCCAGGTAAGCCGAAGCGTACCGACGATGTGGACGAAGCACAACGTCCTTTAGACGCTGAAAAGTGTCGGGGGTGCCATGCAGACCAAAGGGTAAGACCATATATTGATAAAACCCCTCAGGCGTGATGAAGGCAGTTTTCTCTTTGGCAGCCTTCGTTAAGGGCACCTGCTAGTACCCTTTTGTGAGGTCCAAAACAGAAAAATACCAGGCTTGTCCTAACCTTTTCGATGAGCTCATCCAACAGGGACATGGTTTACGCATCGAATTTGGAAAGCTTGTTAAGTTTTCAAAAGTCGTTACAAAACCTCAACGTCCCGTCCGGCTTGGGTATCAATACTATAGGACTGGTCCATTCACTTTTTGACTCCTCAATGACGTCTAGCTGCAATATTAGCTGCACCTCTTCTGATATGGCTCGTCACCGAGCCTCAGGCTCCCAGTATAGTTTTAATCAGACTTTTGCCTGAGGCTCAGTGACAATGTCATGCTGGATTATGAAGTGCGTCCAGGGAGGTCCGAGAACACATCTGTGCTCCGACTAACAAACTCCCTGGCTTCCTGAGTCTGTTTAGAGGAGAGGCTGTCAGCAATTTTTACTGTGGCAGCCGCCTCTCTTGCATCAGACAGAGGGTCTGGTACCTCTTCTCCTAGAAAACCCGGCCGCGGACTACAGGTTTCCCTATCTTTCCACAGTTTGAGTAAATTCACATGGTAAACCTGCTCCGGCTTTTGCAGCCCTGGCTTGTGTACCTTGTAGTTAACATCTCCAATTTTCTCGAGTACCTCGTAGGGCCCCTGCCACCTAGTCAGGAACTTACTGTCCACGGTTGGCACGAGAACCAAAACCCGGTCACCCTGGTTAAAGATCCGGACCCGAGCCTGACGATTATAGACCCAACTCTGGGCTCACTGAGCTGCCTCCATATGATCCCTAACAAGAAGCAACACTGTCTATCCGATCTTGCATCTGGGTAACGTACTCAATGACACTTTTATGTGGAGTGGGATGTTGTAACCACGCCTCTTTGGCCACGTCCAAGAAACCGTGAGGGTGTCTGCCATGTAGCAGTTCGAAGGGCGAGAACCCAGTAGATGCCTTGGGTACCTCTAGCACTGTGAACATGAGATAGGGCAGAAGGAGGTCCCAGTCATGCCCATCTGTAGACACTACCTTTTTCAACATATTCGTTTGGTTAAGCAGTTCTACCAGACCGTCCATTTGCGGATGGTAAATGGACGTTCGTAGTTGTTTTATGTGCAGCATAAAGTTCCTTCATCACCTTGGACATAAAAGGGGTCTCTTGGTCCGTCAGAACCTCTTTAGGTAGTCCTACTCGGGAAAACATCTCCATTATTTTCTTAGTTATGAGTTTGGTCAAGGTATTTCACAAAGGCACCGCCTCCGGGTACCGAGTGGCGTAGTCTAGAATGAGTAAGATGTGTTGATGCCATTTGGTGGACTTCGTAACTGGGCCTATGAGGTCCATAGCTATTCGGTCAAACGGTACTTCGAAAATCGTGGGAGGTACTGGGGGACTACGGAAATGTTGGAGGGGGCTAGTTATCTGGCAGGTCGGGCAAGACTTCTAAAACTCTTCCACTTCTTTGAATATGCTGGGCCAGTAAAACCGCTGTTGAATACGATCCTGAGTTTTCTGCAGCCCCAGGTGACTCCCGACAATGTGTTGGTGGGCTAGATCTTACACAAGCTTGCGATAAACCTTGGTGACCACCAACTGTTCAATAGGCTCACCCCATAGTTGGTTTACCCGATACAACATATCTTGATGAACCACAAAACGGGGGAAACACTGACTCTGCCCCAGGTTGTTGTGGTTCACCATCTACTATTAACACATTTTCCAGGCGCGGGATAGGGTTGGGTCCCGACGTTGGGCGGTAAAAAAAATTATCCCCGGAGACATTGAGGTCTACCAATTCAGGACCCAGCGGCAAGTCCTCCACATCTCCCACTATCACACTTAGTGGGGTTGTCTCCCCCTTCCTCCGAAGTGGTGGGGAGCCCTACCGCTGGCCCTTCGGTCTCAGGTTCCCAGGGTTCTGGTCTCCCCACTGAGCCGGGCCACTCTGCTTGGGTTACCTCTGTCTCATGGGTATCAGTCACTCTCATAGCAGGCCACAGTGCCGGGAAGCGCGGGAAGTCTCTCCCTATTATGAGTTCATAATGTAGATTTGTGGCGACAGCCACCTCGTGGGTCCATCTACCGGCCACCGTGGTTAGAGAAACCAGCGCGGTGGGGTAGTCTTTTAAGTCTCTGTGGATGCACATCACCCCGACTTTCCGGCCAGTATACTCAGTGGACCGCACCACGGTAGCCCTTACTAGGGTCACCGGACTCCCTGAGTCAAGCAGAACCTCCGCCGGAGTGTCTCCTCCTTCCACCTGGCACAAGTAGTCTAGAGATTCCTGGGTACCTGTTGCACACAGTTTCCTGGCATATACCGACGGTAACCACAATTTGAGTCCATGTGCTCAACCCGATGAGGACAGTAATCCCTTACATGGCCAGGCTCCTGACACTGCCGACAGACTAACGGAGCCAGGCCCATAGTGGGTACATCCCGGGGGGGTTTCATTGGCTCAAATCTCCGGGCTTGGGGTAGAGATTTCTGGGGTTTGACTGCCCCCCTCCCAAAAGAATCCCCCTGAAGATTCTTAGTAGCCTCATAGCATTCCACCAGGTCCACCATCTCTAGGGCATTGCTAGGAGACACTTGGCCTATCCAATGCTGGAGAGAAGGGTGGCAAAGCCCTCCAGAACATATCAGCTAATAGTCGATCCAGCATAGCCGTGGGACTCAGCACATCAGGCTGCAGCCACTTTTGCAATAGGTGAAATAAGTCATAATACTGGGATCTTTCGGACTCAGCTGGGTTAAACCCCCACTGATGTACCCGCTGGACCCAGACCAACACATTCACCCCCAGTCTTGCCAGAATCTCACCCTTTACTTTCTGGTAGTCGGCCACTTGATCGTCTGGCAAGTCGAAATACTCCTGCTGAGAAACGGATGCCAGGAATGGAGCGACGACCTCAGTCCACTGATCTCGGGGTAGTTTTTCCCTTGTGGCCACCTTCTCGTACATCGCCAGTTTAATTTCAACGTCATCTAAGTTTGTCATCTCGGGGATCGCCTCACTGACCGCTTTCCGGACATCATGGATGCTTTAGGATGTTCCTGCCGTCTGTATAGCCATCATGTGTTGTAACAGCAGCTGGTTTGTTTCTTGCTGCTACCTGTTAGCCCCCTGTTGTTGCAGGTTTGTTTCTCGCTGCTGCTGGTTAGCCTCTGTTAGCCCAGCGGCCTGTGTCGGAGCCGCTGCCCCTATCAGCAGGCACGGGCGCCGGGCTCCCTCTTTTCCCTCCTGCCGCCCAGCTGACAAACACGGGCAGCAACTAACTTAACTCTGCTACATGTAATCCATGCCAGTGTTTCCTTGCTGCTGGAGACTTGCACTGCTGCTGAAGCTTGCATGGGTGTGTCTCTCTTTCCTATGTGGCAACACATACAGGCCCTCTGTCTCAGCAGCCAATGGCCGGATTGCAGCATGTATTTAAAGGCACTTCCTATTCCAAAAAGTTGCCTGAGCAACCTCAGTGTCTAGCCTGTCTAGTCCCTATGCAAAGGTGTTTATCTTGTCTGCCTTCCTGTGTACTGAATCCTGCTATTATACTCCTGGACTTTGCTTTCTGCCGCTTGCCTCTGACCTCGGACTTCGTTTATGGACTTTGCCTGTTTGCCGCCTGCCCCTGACCTCGGATCTTGTTTGCTGACTTTGCTTGATTGCCGCCTGTCCTGACCCGTACCTCCAGGCCTCGTACGTCCCCTCGGTGCTTGCTGCCACTGACTTGGGGACTACTCTGGAGTGGCACCTGGCTGCTTAGTTATGCCCCTCCGGAGTATACCCAGTAAGTGGCGCAGTGGGTCCACACCCGCTTGCATAACAGTTTGCTCAGGCCATGGACCCCGCTGATCCGAACCTGCCCAGTAACATTGAGTTACACCAGGAGTTGGCCCAGCAGCGTGAGTGTCAGGATCAAATATTGTCCTACCTACGCAATGTGAATATGCATCTAAATGACCTGACATCTGCTAAACCAGAGTCAACAAGCTTCTCTGCCCAGGTTAATTTGGCTCCTGCTCCGTTCCTCTTCCTACGTACCCGGATCTGGACCTGGTCTCTCTGCTCCTCCACATTTCAACGGTGACCCTAAGCAGTGCCGAGGGTTCATAAATCAATGCACCCTTCATTTTGAACTTTTGCCTCACCAAATTGCCTCGGACCGAGCCAAAGTGGCTTTTCTTATGTCACACCTCACAGGGGAGGCACTGGCCTGGATCAATCCCCTTTGGGAAAGGAACGACCCAGTCATGATGGATCTTCGGGTCTTCCTAGAGACCTTCCGCAAGGTGTTCGATGAGCCCGGACACAGCACTTCTGTCACATTCTCCCTACTGCGGTTGTGTCAAGGGAACCAATCCGTGGGCCAGTATGCAGTCCAGTTCCGTATGCTAGCCTCTGAACTCATCTGGAATAATGAGGCACTGGTGGCCGTTTTTGGGAAGGCCTCTGTGGGAGAATGCAAGATGAGCTGGCCGGACGGGATGTTCCTTCCACTCTGGATGACCTCATCTCCCTGGCTGCTCGAATTGAGTTACAGTTCCAGGAACATGCCAGAGAAGTGGCGCGTGAGGGGAAGCCTCGTCATCTGGCATCTCCTCTTCAGCAAGCTCCTAACCCTCTGCTTTCCATGTTGTCTGCAGTTCCTGAGCCCATGCAGGTCGACCGAGTTAGGCTGTCTGAACAGGAACGTGATTACCGCCATGCCAAAGGACTTTGTTTTTATTGTGGTGGTTCTGATCATGTGCTCTGTGCTTGTCCCCTGAAGCCAGGAAACTCCCGAGCCTAGAGTCCATTGGAGAGGCGGCTCTAGGTGAAGATAATTCCTCTCCACCCCTGACTCGACCGGCAAACTTGTCGTTTGGAGATGATCGATTCACGAAGACGGCTCTTCTGGATTCTGGATCAGCAGGAAACTTCCTGCAGCAAGCCATCGTATTCCAGTCCGACGCCTGCAGAGACCATTGATGGTGTCATCCGTCGATAGAAGGGCTCTATCTGAGTCCGTACAATTTTGTACTGAACCTGTAAGACTACAGGTGGAAGCTCTTCATACAGAAGAGATTTTGTTCCTGGTTCTTCGAAGTCTTTATCACCCTCTCCTTTTGGGGCTTCCATGGCTCCGTACCCATGAACCTGTTCTTGATTGGAAGTCTGGAGAGGTGCTTCGTTGGGGACAGTATTGCCTTGAAAAGTGTCTTTCTCCTGTTCGGCCTGCTCGGTTACCCCAAGTACTACCAAATCTTGAAAATCTGCCTGCAGCATACCATGCCTATGCCGACATCTTTGATAAGAAGGAGGCTGAGACGTTACCTCCACACAGGCCTTATGATTGTCCAATTGATCTCATTCCTGGTTCTTCACCTCCCCGTGGTCACATTTATCCTCTGTCACCAGCCGAGACACAAGCCATGTCTGAGTACATCAAAGAAAATCTTGACAGAGGATTTATCTGGAAATCATCTTCTCCGGCTGGCGCTGGCTTCTTATTTGTAAAGAAAAAAGATGGTTATCTCCGCCCATGCATCGATTATAGGGGCCTAAATAAAATCACTATCAAGAACAAATACCCCCTTCCACTTATTCCAGAGTTGTTTTACCGCCTCAGAGGAGCTAAAATCTTCTCAAAATTAGATCTGCGTGGGGCCTACAACTTGATTCGAATTTGTCAAGGGGACAAGTGGAAGACCGCCTTCAACACCCGTGATGGTTACTATGAATATCTGGTGATGCCCTTTGGACTAAGCAATGCTCCTGCAGTGTTCCAAGAATTCGTTAATGATATTTTCAGAGACTTGTTATACTCTTGTGTTGTAGTTTATCTTGGTGATATCCTTGTCTTTTCTCCAGATTTGGCTACTCACCATAGTCAGGTTCGCCTGGTCCTTCAAAGGCTATGAAAAAAATCGTCTGTATGCCAAGTTTGAAAAATGTCTCTTCAAACAAACCTCACTTCCATTTTTGGGGTAAGTAATATCTGATACTGGCCTACAGATGGATCCTGAAAAGCTGTCTGCGATTTTGAAGTGGCGTTTGGGGGTGTGCCCTAAAACACACGGAACAAATGTGGAGGGCCCTACATTTATTGTAGTAACAGGCATGCTGGTTGTAGTTGTTGCAAACCTGGCTGCTGCCCAAGAAAACTATCGGGCAACCCAATTTATCTGTGGTTGGGCCAGACCTTTGTTGGGACCCGGAGCTACTGGGGACAGATCTGCCCTGGGTCATAGAAGGCCCTACGTTGGGGCACCAATCTGAGGAGTGGGAGATTGACTGGCAGGAGGCACACGCCGGCGCCTTGAGCCCTGCGAAGTGCCGGCAAAAAAGCTCCATGTCCATGGAAGCCCAGTTTGTGACGTGCTGGAACTGGGCCAGAGCAGCGGCAGCTTTGGCAGAAAACGAGCGTTGGTAGTCGTAGAAATCATGGCTGCCATACTTGTGGCCCAAGTCCGTGACCCGGTAAAGGTAGGTATCCAACTCCTCCCACCTCCCGGGGTGGGCTGAGCAAAGGACATCCCTGAACAAACTAAAGACCAGGACAAACTCGGTGATGGACAGATTTTTGTTGAGGCGGGCGTCCCTGGCTTTGAGAACGATGGACACGTCGCCGCAGGCGATCATTCTGCTCTCTACTGCGTCGTGAGTGGCTATAAGGATAGACGCCAGGTTGACGTCTTTTCCCTCTAGGATGTCTTTTTTTATATTGCTGGCAATAAAATGCGAGGGAGCTACTTCCGGCGCGCTTAGGACACTACCTGGGGGAAAGGGCCCTGAAGTGGACGCTACCAGCAAGGGTGATGCAGACTGGGTAGTTGCTGACCCCCGACAGGATTCTGCTGCCAGAAGCCTAGCCTGCACATTCGAGACTGAGGAGGCGATGTTTTTCATCTTTGCATGAAGCTGAGTCAGTGACATCTGGAGGGTAGACATGGAGACTTGCTCCAACTCTGGTGCTGCTGGTTCGCCCATCAGCAGTCTGTACAATTCTGCCTTCCGGGCGGAAGCAGAGTGTTGAATCCCTCTCCTATTTAGTTCCGTGATTAATTTCGGAATTGTCCAGTTCCTTAAAGATGAGATGCTGTCCTGCTCAGACGTGGGGGTTTCAGGAACCGACAAGGCCTCCTTGATGTCGGACATGTGCAACATACTGCAACTGCGAGATGACAAACAGCAATTAATACCGGAGCTGGAGGGCCGGCAGTTTGGTAGAGAGACCCAAGACTGTGGTTGGTGGCAGAAGGACACTGGTGAGTTGGCCGAGTGACTGGTGCTTAATTGAACAAACAGGCATTACTGTGGAGGACCTGGGTAGACTGGGGCGTGACATGGCCTGTGGAAGCTAAAGTGACGTGGCACCAAACAGAAAGGTTGAGAGAGGGAGAAAATAAACATCAAACCTGAAATTCGTACCGGAGGACAATGGTAATGGAAGTGAGCCTGAAAGTAACAGGAAACAGACATGGTGATTAATAAACGTAGCCTGAAACGTGACAGGCAACAAACATGGCAATTTACAAACGTAAGCCTAAAACGTCACAAGCAACACACATGGTAGGTAATGAGCGTGGCCTGAAGCGCAACAGGCGAAGACATTGTAGTCAATAACGTAAGCCTAAAACGTAGCAGGCCACACACATGGCTATTTAGGACGTGAGCCTGAAACGTAACAGGCAACAGACATGGTGACTTAAACATGAGCCTGAAACGGTAGGCCATAGACCTGGCGGTTACTGAAACCTGGGGCAGGCAACTGTGACTGGCAGCAACCTTCATGGCCTAAATGGGACTGAGAGTGATGGAATAAGTATGAGGTGGGAAAAACTTACTTACAGAAACGTCCGTACTTTAAACCACATATCCTTGTTGATGCGCTGCAATGACGTAGGAGAGTGGAATTGGTGGAGAATGGATCAAACGGAAAGTCTGACTGACTAATTGAGGGAACCATCAGCTGACGGTATTAGCTATGGTCGGGGGTGGACCTGAAGCCTGCAAAACAAATCGGTATTGTGACCACCATGCAAAGGTTGGGTCCGAACGGGCGAAACATGAAACAACTGGTCGTGATCCCCTTTTTTTTTTTTTTTACTTTTAAACCTAAGGACAACGGAAACTTTTTATTTTTTTATTTTATTTAAATTACGAAATCTTCTGGGGTCGGTGGTGAAGAGAGAGGGGGGGAGGGGCAAGGCAATGCCCAGAACCCCCATCTCTAAAAGGCCCCCTTGACCAGAAAGCAGCACCAGCTGTTAGTCCTGGCCAGCCCCTAATGCCCTATAAGAGTAGGCATTAAATGTTGGGGGAACGCTCAGTGTCTGCAGACCATGCAAACGTCACTCTGACTTCACAACAATCCTATTGAGGAGCCAATCCCCCAGCTGGCAATCGACGTTGCATCTGAGCTGTGACGATTCTGACAATCCCACATTCATGCAGAGACTCCTGTAATTTGACCTACCCTTATACTATGTTTGGGCACTGTTCCGTGCCTAGTCAGCGCCGGGGTCACGTGGCTCCCGGCCGGGGACGCGAACCCCGTTGCTGGGGAAACAGGGACGCCGAGCGGCCCGCCTCAGCCCTCGCGTCCCACGTGACCCCGCAGCGCCGGCAGGCAGGAAGCAGTAGCGGAGCCGAGCCGGGAGCGTGCGGCAGGAGACCGAGGGAACACGAGGTTAGCGAGAGGAAGCAGGGGAGGAGCGCACTTACCCTGGGTGCCAGATGAGAACGGCGGTGCCCGAGACAAACCCCAACGTGCCCTGCTTACCTGAGAAGGCGCACCAAGACGGAGGGCGTGACGCTTGAGGTGGGAGGCACCGAAAGACGCACGCAAGTAGGTGAGGCCATGCCTCCATTTTATAGGTGCCTGCGCCCCTCCCACAAATGCAGGCTGACTTGTCAGCCTTACCTATTTGTATACCATAGGTTAATCATGTACCCCCTTAGACGTCTCTTTTCAAGACTAAATGAATATAAATAATTTTTTTTATCTTTCTTCATAACTAAGACCATCCATGCCCCTTATCAGTTTAGTCGCTCTCCTCTGTACTTTTTCCAGCTGCAGTGCATCCTTTCTATGGAGTGGTGACCAGAACTGAACTGCATATTCCAGATGGAAAAGTGGTAGTATTACATCCATGACCGCGAGTCCATGCCTCGCCTAATGTATGACATTATCCTGGTAGCCTTAGAAGCAGCTCTTTGACATTGTATGCTGTTATCAAATCTACGATCTACAAGGACACCCAAATACTCTCTATAAGTGACTCTTCCAGTGTTACATCCCCTAGGAAATAGATGCACAGAGATTATTACTACCAAAATGTATAACTTTACATTTATCCACATTGAACCTCATTTGCCAAGTAAATGTTCAATCACTCAGACTGGTCAAGTCAGCTTGTATTTTATTGACATCTTCCATAGACTGCACAGTACAGCATAGCTTGGTGTTATCTGCAGAAATAGAAATAGTGTTATTAATCCCGTCCTCGCGTGGAATGCGATTTCCCCGATACTGCCTCCGGTGGGTAAGTATGAGGCGGTCAGCCTAGGCGAGCGGCGGTACAACGGTACACACGGAGGGTGAGTGGGGGGGGGGGGGTGCGAGACGACGCAGGCCACAACACGCATATGGCCATACTCACCGGCAGGTAGCTTGATCACCGGCTCGCACGCCCGGTCCATGCGGCGCATCAACTCGCCTCGTTACATATTTTCATTTGCAGGTTGTCTCAAGCGGTCAGATCGGCATCTTCACAGAAGGCGTGCTTGTTGTGTGTGTTATAAGGTATTGTCTGGGGATGGTGGGGTTGTGGCACCGATAAATCTGGGACTCTATCATTCAAGAACACTCTCTTTTCCAGGGCGGCAGTCTCAGTGATAAATTTCAAGGTAAAAAAAAAGAAATAAATTGGATTATCGGCCTGCGGGGGGGGTTAGGGGAAAGAGAGAGAAATGACGGCGATGGTGACATTACCCTGTTGCATGATAGTTCCACATAGGGGTCATTTTCGTAGGGGGGCAGCTCGGCTTCAGGTCTTCTATACCAAACATCGGTACCCCCTCTTCACAGGGGCGCAAGTTCAGCATCACCATCACTTAGCAGGCTGATATCTCCGTCTGTCATCACATGGTACATAAGTACGCTTCGCACAAGCGCGCAGATCCGTCACGCCTTCAGATCCGAAAATCAAGCCCTGTCACGTCTTCAGGCACCATTAGTCCTTCACGCGCTCAGGACACGATTTAAGTCCTGTCACGTCTGCAGGCAAACGTCAGTCCCACACGATCTTGAACACGATTTAAGTCCTGTCACGTCCACAGGCAAACACGGTCCTTCACGTCCAAGGACTCAGCTTAAGTCCTGTCACGACTACAGGCGCATAAAAAAAAAAATAAAAAAAAAAAACGCCATACCATCAGTTCATGCATCAATTCATGTCACGTCGCATCTATTTCAGTTGATACCTGGGTCACCCCACTCACTATGTTCCAGGGAAAAGGTGCACGCATTGCATTCCATGTCACCACCTAGTTCGGGCGCACAATTGGTAGAACTTCACAGGTGATTAGTTCCCGGGCGCACTAGTGCATGCATGAGGGCTACATTCGGGCAACAGGGCCTTCATGTCTCACAATGTTTTAGATGGAACCATCACAGGATCAAAGGAGCCAAGGCACGGTCGATTCCCAGAGAAGTCTTGATCTACTGTCTGATAGGGATCACTCCCATTCCCTCAGATCCTGGACCATTCCGAAACTAGCAGCAGAACTCCTGCGAAGAGGCATCCCTTTTCCCGCATCGGTCAGGAAGGCCGAACTGTTTCGTCTCCTACAGGCGGATTCTGGCCCCAGCCAAGACGTGGTCACCATGAACACCATACAATCTTCTATCAGTCAGCTGCACGCAGCCATCAATAACATGGCCTCGTCCATGTCCAGCTTTCAGGCCAGACTTGAGGTCGTTGAAAGCAGGGCATCCAATCCCACTGATGACAGTCAGGGTCCGGTGGTTCCATCTACTTCCGCCGGCACGGGCGTCCATACCCCGCCCAATTTCCCCAGCATATCCCCATCTCACTTCATTCCTGCTAATCTGAGGAAAGACATTCTGGAGGGTAAGGACATTAACTTAGCCTCATTACTAATAGCCACCCACGAAGTACCAGACAACAAAACGATTGCATGCGGCGAAGTGTCTGTCATATTGAAATCGAGAGACAACCGGTTGAACAGGAAGCTCAGTGTCACCGAATTCGTTCTAGCTTTGAGCTTATATAGAGACGTCATATGCTCAGTGTCCCCAACACGCAGAGAAGAGTTAGATCTATACCTCTATAAGGTGGTGGACCTTGGTCACAAGTACGGGGGCACCGCCTTTTATAAATATCATCGCTCGTTCTCCGCCAAAGCAGCCGCTTTACTTACCCAGTTCCAGCATACCGTAGATTGGGCAGTCGTGGACACTGAACTGTTCTGTCGACACTTCGCCGGGCTGAAATCGCCGGTATGTGTCAATTGCGGGTCTTATTCCCATTCAGAAGAATGGTGTACCAATGCCAGCGCGCGGCTAGACTTTCCTACCCCAAAAAACTCCCAGGATGCATTTCAGTCCAAAACAGCTACGGGGGTGGACAAGTTAGGTCGGCCCATAAGATATTTGGGAAAGTCGCAGATCTGCAACAATTTTAATGCAGGGAGCTGCTTCTACAATCAGTGCCGCCTGTTGCATCTTTGCGCGAATTGCTTCAGGGCACACCCCCGCATCGCTTGCCCACAGAAAGGGCACAACCCCGCATGACTAAGTGTTGTAAATATTGATATGCTTGCGCGTCACCTGTCGGGTCATCCAGACATAGCATGGGCCAAATTTGTAATTGGTGGATGTTCATCAGGGTTTCACACGGGACAGGTTGCTATTCCCCAGGCTTCGTTCGAATGTAGGAACCTGCAATCTGCCTTAAACAACCCCGAGGTGGTATCGCAGCTGATTCAGGCCGAGCTAGGCAAGGGATACCTTATTGATCCATTCATCAAACCCCCGTTCGAAACCTTCAGGATCAACCCCATAGGGGTAGTCACTGGGAAGTTTTCTAATAAAAATAAACTGATTTATGACTTGTCAGCGCCCCATTCTTTATCCACGCCTAGTCTCAACTCGCTCATTCCAGCTGAGGAAGTTTCAATGAAATATTCCTCCATAGATGAAGCTATCCAGGTCATTCTGTCCTTAGGTAAACAAGCATGGCTATCCAAAGCTGACATCACGAATGCCTTTAAGCTCCTTCCTATATCACCTCAGTCATGGCAATGGCACAGAGTCAAATGGGAGGGTAGTTATTATTTCGGGTCTAGATCTAGTCCATGGCTTTTTGATCAATTCGCCAAGTGCCTGCACTGGATCTTGCAGCACAAATTCCATGCATGCCACGTCATACATTACTTAGACGATTTCCTGCTGATCGAACCCCCTTCCCGATCACCTGTTGACCTCAATACTCTGATACGGGTTTTCAGGGAACTTCACGTACCTGTGGCTGATAACAAAACGGACGGGCCCAGCACCAGGATCACCTTTTTAGGAATCCAGCTAGACACCGCTTCCGGTCAGGCCAGTCTACCAGAAGACAAGCTGTCAAGGATCAGAGCTGCGGTGCGCACTTTGCTCCAAGGGGGGGGTCACGTCCAGGGTAAATCTGCAAAGTGTCTTAGGGATGCTCAATTTTGCCATGAGGATCATCCCCCAGGGCAGATCATTCATCTCCAGACTCCTTCGCTTGTTGCCCGAGGCAGCAGATCAAAATTCGATCGTTCATCT
Source organism: Bufo bufo (assembly GCF_905171765.1). Classification (NCBI taxonomy): domain Eukaryota; kingdom Metazoa; phylum Chordata; class Amphibia; order Anura; family Bufonidae; genus Bufo; species Bufo bufo. The sequence goes on along the minus strand of NC_053395.1, from coordinate 118,023,771 downwards.
CGATCACCAGGCCAAGGCAGATCTGGTAATGTGGGATCAATTCTTGACACACTGGAACGGGGTCTCATTATTCATACCCATGGTCTCCAACAACTCACCTGTCGTACACACAGACGCCTCATCATCGGTTGGGTTTGCGGCAATTTATGGTGGGCACTGGATAGCTAGCGCATGGCCGGCAGAGGTATTCTGCATCCCCGGGTTTTCAGGGTCATCACCTCTATTCGAGATTTACCCCATAGTCGCAGCAGCACAGGCCTGGGGTAGTCATTGGTCCAACAAGACGGTACTATTCATTTCCGATAACATGGTAGTGGTCGATCTGGTCAACAAAGGGAGATCAGCATCCGGGCAGGTCATGGCTTTCCTAAGGAGCTTCGCGTAGTTGGCATTACAACACCATTTTAACTATGAAGTCGCGCACATTGCCGGGAAGGCGAATTTGGCTGCAGATGCCTTGTCAAGACTTAACATGCAGTCTTTCTTCCAGGTTTTTCCAGACGCAGACCCATGCCCGACTCCAACACCAGCTTACAACCTCCTCCACATGGATTGAGGCACCACTTGGAAGTGGCTAGGTCACTCATTAATCAGGCATTGTCCAAAAACACGCAGAGGAATTACAACACGGCCTGGGGACATTTCATCACGTTCAAACGCCTATTTCCACAATCTCACCTAGACCATGTGTCTTACATCCTAGCATTCATAGCATACTGCCACAAGACTCTCAAATTGTCCCATAGCACAATCAAATTATACCTAACCGGCATCCAGCATTTCTGGTACAGCATGTACCCTGACAGACCATCGTTATTTTTGGCACACCCCATCAAAGCCATCCTTAAGGGGATTCTATGTACAACGGTCAGACCCAAGGCGTCACGGGAACCCATCACAGGGGAAATGTTCAAATCTGTCTCACATGCTAGACAACGAGCATTTCGGACACCATATCAGTCTACTCATCAAGACAGCGATATATCTCAGCTTCTACGGTTTCCTACGCCCAGGCGAATTCACATGCTCAGGCTCCTCCCCTGGTTACCTCCAGAAGGGACATCTCGTTCAGGTGGGTTCCTCATTCTCACTCTCCCTACAGCATTCGAAGACGGCGCGGCCGGGGGAAATCATACAAGTGAGATATTTCCCCACCGGGAATGCCTGGTGCCCGGTAGCGGTCCTACGGGAATGGTCTGACACCATCATACAGGCCCCAGCTCGGTCTCCCCTACTAGCTCTTGGCTCCGTTCCCCTCAGTATTCAAGTTTTTCTAAAGCATGTACGGATCCTCCTCTCCAAGCTGAAGGTAAATCCGCGGTCAATCACGGGGCATTCATTTAGGATAGGCGCGGCTTCCGCAGCTTCAAAAAATGGCACCCCGGCGCACATTATAAAGAAACTAGGTCGTTGGCAGTCCTCATGCTATACCAGGTACATTCCTAATCCACGCTCCGAAATGTCTAGTGCTTTCCAGAAGTTATTACTGTAAGTCCGTAACATGAGTCCTTTGTACCATCCGTGTCTCACGCGTCATTTTTGGCCCCTTTAGGCTATCCTCACATAAGCAGTTCCGCCACACCCCCACTGCTAAGGTTAGGGCTTATCATCTGCTAGCTGATCCGATCACAAGTATAGGCGCGGCAGACGCCGCATTTGTGTGAGGGGAGGCGCCAGCAGCAAAAGGTGGGAGCAGTGAGCTCCTAAACGACGCGGTCTTCAGCTCAGCTCACCCTCCCACCCACAGCCCTCAACTCACATATCCTCCTCCTAAGGTGGCCCCCTTTAGGCTATCCTCACATAAGCAGTTCCGCCACACCCCCACTGCTAAGGTTAGGGCTTATCATCTGCTAGCCGATCCGATCACAAATAATATTATTTATAGTCACATACTCCTGTATATCGTCCCTTAAGAGTCCTTCAAACATTTTTCCCACAACAGAAGTTAAACTAACTGATCTATAATTACCTATGGAGGACCTAGATCCTTTTTTGAATATGGGCACCACATTTGCCTTCCGCCAACCAGTTGGCACTGTACCAGTACCTAGAGAATCTTTAAAAAATTATAAACAGGGGCACAACAATGACTGAACTGAGCTCTTTAAGAACTCTTAGGTGTAATCCATCTGGACCCGGAGCCTTGTTCACATTTTCCTTATTTAACTTAGCTTGGACCATATCGACAGTTAGCCAATTGAGTATATTACTGGATTTACTAACATCCCAGCACCAGAGATATCAGCTCCTTTCTCTTCTTTTGTATATACAGAGCTAAAAAAACATTTAGTAACTCTGCTTTTACCTAATCTTCAGTGACTAACCCCCCCTTTACCATTATTTAGGGGACCTCAGACCTTGTTTTTTTTTTAGCATTTATATATTTAACCCCTTAAGGACCTGTGCCGTACATGTAAGGCGCTGGTGGACGTGACTTAAGGACCAGCGCCGTACATGTACAGTGGGCTGATTGGGCGGGTTCAGGAGCTGTGCCTGCCCAATCCGTGGCACAGACCCGGCAGTCACTGACAGCCGGGCCTCTGCTGCATACGCCGGCATCGGTGAAAACACAGATGCTGGCGTGTTAACCCCCTGTATGTCGCGGTCAAAGCTGACTACGGCATGCAGAGTTCGCGGAGGGTACGGGTGCACGCTTCCCCATCGGTCCCCGTGCTGCATCGGGGCTTACCTCCTACGGAAGCCTGTGAGATCCAGCTGACATGCAATGTATTACAATGCAGGCTGTATTGTAATACATTGCAGAGGGGATCAGACTTCAGAAGTTGAAGTCCCAGAGTGGGAAAAAAATAAAAAGTTAAAATAGTTAAAAAATGTTTTTGATAATAAAAAAATAATAATTTTATAAAACACATAAAATTGTAAAAAAAATAAGAAAACCAGACATACAGTATTGGGTTTTGCCGCGTCCGTAACGACCGGCTCTACAAAAAGGTCACATGATCCACCCCCTCACCTGAACGCCATAGAAAAAAATAAAATAAAAACTGTACTAAAACAATAATTTTTTTGGTCACCTTACATCACAAAAAGTGCAACACCAAGCAATCAAATAGGTGTATGCCCCCAAAATAGTACCAATCAAACCGTCAAACCCCTACATAATACAATCGGGCAAAAAAAAACCTAAAAGCATGGCTCTCAGAATATGGAGACACTAAAACATGATTTTTGTTTTGTGTAAAAAATGCCGTTATTGTGTAAAACTTTAATAAATAAAAAAGTATACATATTAGGTATCACCGCGTCCGTAAGAACCTGCTGTTTAAAAATATCACAGGTGAACACCATAAATAAATAAAATAAAAACTGTAAAAAAAAAAGCAATCAACATTCATTTTTTTGGTCACTTTACATCAAAAAGTGTAATACCAAGTGATCAAAAAGTCATCTGCACCCCAAAATCATACCAATCAAACCGTCATCTCATCCTGCAAAAAATGAGACCCTACCTAAGACAATCGCATAAAAAATTTAAAAAAACTATGGCTCTCAGAATATGGATACACTAAAACATGATTTTTTTGGTTTTAAAAATGCTGTTATTGTGTAAAACTTAAATAAAAAAAAGTATACATATTAGGTATCACCACGTCCGTAAGAACCTGTTGTATAAAAATATCACATGAACTAACCCCTCATGTGAACACTGTAAAAAAAAAAAACTGTGTTAAAAAAGCAATTTTTTGTCAAATGACATCACAAAAGTTAATACCAAGCGATCAAAGTCATATATACCCTAAAATAGTACCAATAGAACCGTCATCTCATACCGACAAAAAATGAGCCCCTACATGAGACAGTCACCCAAAAAATAAAAAATTAACTATTGCTCTCTGAATATGGAGACACTAAAAAGTTTTAAAAAAAAAATGCTTTATTATGTAAAACTGAAACAAACAACCAAAAGAGTTGTCATATTTGGTATTGCCGTGTCCGTAACAACCTGCTATATAAAAATACCACATAATCTAACCTGTCAGATGAACATTGTAAATAACAAGAACTAAAAACGGTGCCAAAACAGCAATTTTTTGTTACCTTCCCTCACAAAAAGTATCATACAGAGCAACCAAAAATCATATATACCCTAAAGTAGTACCTACAAAACTGCCACCTTATCCCATAGTTTCCAAAATGGGGTTATTTTTTTGGAGTTTCTACTCTAGGGGTGCATCAGGGGGTCTTCAAATGTGACATGGCAACTTAAAATTATGCCAGTGAAATCTGCCTTCCAAAAACCATATGGCGTTCCTTTCGTTCTGCGCCCTGCCGTTTGCCTGTACAGCAGTTTATGACCACATATGGGTTGTTTCTGCAAACTACAGAATCAGGCTAATAAATATTGAGTTTGTGAAAGAGATATCTCCGCACCTTATGCATGGCCATGCAGAGAAGATTATAACTGAAGAAATCTGAAATCCAGGACATAGAGCAGAGAATTGATCAACTACTGCTCTTTACTGTCCGGACACAGACCACATCCGAAATCCCACGAGATTCGAGATTAGCAATCCACAGGAGTCAGAAGCAAGACGCCGACAGCGTCTCACGCTGCTCACCTCCCGCTCACGTCTGCAGAGGCACCAACGAGCCACACCAACGCGGGTAAGAGAACCCCACCTGTGAACCCCACGAGACGGGTATGCTACTCGACTGAGTAAGGTGACTATATATCTTCTATTACCTGTACCTAAGGTTATTGGGATACGCCTGCTCACAAGAGTAGGAGCTGCAGGGCTCAGCTGTTGAATTGCTGGACACTATTAGCATTGGACTTGTGCTTAAAACCCGCAGCGCTACATACTATTTGAGCGTGCTCTGGACATTGAAGTGCAATAAGTAAGGTGACTATATATCTTCTATTACCTGTACCTAAGGTTATTGGGATACGCCTGCTCACAAGAGTAGGAGCTGCAGGGCTCAGCTGTTGAATTGCTGGACACTATTAGCATTGGACTTGTGCTTAAAACCCGCAGCGCTACATACTATTTGAGCGTGCTCTGGACATTGAAGTGCTATAATATAGATACACTCTATCCCAGTGTTGTCTATATATAAGGAACTGACGCTATTATCATTCCGAACTGTGGTTATTCATCAAGTATTTTTTATTCCATATTTTATATGTCAATTGTAGATTTATGGTATATGTTCACGTGTTATACTATTGTGATTTAATTAAATTTTATCAAATTGCCATCTTGGTCCAAGTGTTGAGTGCTCGCCCTAAACCTTGATATTTTGCTATATACACCACTAGAGGAGGGGTGTTCCTCTATATTGGGCTAGCAGCACCTTTATCCAGAACCCCATCTGGAGTGAGCCACCATCTTTGAGTATTTAAATATTGAGTTTTGTTTGGCTGTTAACCCTTGCCTTGTTTGCGGAAAAAAATGTATTCAAATAGAAAATATGCCAAAAAAGTGACAATCTGAAATTTCATTTACATTTCCCTTTAATTCTTGTGACACACCTAAAGGGTTAACAAAGTTTGTAAAATTGAATACGTTTAGCAGTGTAGTTTCTAAAATGGGGCCATTTATAGGTGTGTTTTTTTTTTATTATGTAAGCCCCACAAAGTGACTTCAGACCTGAACTGGTCCTTAAGAATTGGCTTTTGGAAGTTTTCAAAAATGTAAGATTTGCTTCTAAACCTCTAAGCCTTCGAACATCCCAAAAAAAGAAAACATCATTTACAAAATGATCCAAACATGAAGTAGACATAGGGGAAATGTAAAGCAATAACTATTTTAGGAGGTGTCTTGCTAATTTTTCAAAATTTTTGGTAAACTTATATATATTTTTTTTACTCAAATTTACCACTGTCATGAAGTACAATATTTGACGAGAAAACAATCTCAGAATGGCTTGGATAAATAAAATTGTTTAAAAGTTATTACCACATAAAGTAACACATGAAGATTTGCATAATCTTTTTACAGATTTCATTTAGCCCTTTGTAAACAGGCTACAGCTGACCCCTCAGATTTGTAGTTTTTAAATGCCCTTTTTTGTCATTTATTGCCCTTTTTACAGTAGCCTTAAGCTATGGGGGGGGGGGGTAATTTGTAGCCGTTTATACTTGTTACCTAAAGGAATTAATTTTTTAGTGCAATTACTCAATGTGAACACATATATTTACAAACAGTTACACAGATATTTTCATTTACCTTTTCTTTGGCAGATGAAATAGGATGGGGGCCCACACATAACTGTTTAGTGTCAGCAGCTTCCCCTCCTCTTAGTCCCAGCACTGAGCATGAAGTGCTGTCACCCAGCACCTGGCCTGCCTAACCCTCATATTTCACCTGATGCTTACAGCATCATGACAGGACCAAGCGGGCACTGGCAGGCAAAAGGGTGAGAGGCAGAGGAGAGCGAGCTCAATAGTTCTACTCCGATCTTCAATAAACAGTGCACTGCACAGAACTTCCTGAGCTAGAGAGAGTGACTTACACAGTGCATATTACTAGTGCGCACGCTGTGAACTGAACAAGAGCAAAGGGTACAGGGTGGCAGCTGTCCATTCATCAGAGCAGTGCCTATGTCCATGGCACATCGTGATGGTAAGGCAACACTTTCACTAGCACATAGAATACTGTGCTATCACTGTACTCTTTCTGATCATCACCTCCTGTTTTCCTCTAGATAGTGCTACCTGAGGTGGCCGCCTCACCTTGCCTCATTAATGATGCGCCCCTGACTGCTAGATAAATCCTTTCAGGTCTGAAATTAAACACATTCTGACAATTCTTCTGGTTCAGCATAAGGATCTTCTTGCCTACTACCCCTGATGAGGCTCATTTTCAGCCCCCAAGCCAATCAGAGTAAGCCTCCCCGCTGCCTTCGAATACCATGTGATCCTCCATCTTCCTCCATCATGGTTTTCACTGACAATATTTAACCGCCTCCAGACCGCCTAACGCAGGATCGCGTTCCGGAGGCGGCAGCCCTGCGCAGAGTCACGCATATACACGTCATCTCGCGAGACCCGAGATTTCTCTCAAAGTCGGCCCGCGCATGCGCATCGCGGGCCGGCAAAAGTTAGAGGGGGGTCACATCATCAGCTTGCCAGCCAATGATCGTGGCTGGCAAGCTGATGATTTTTAAAAAATCGAATCAAAAGCCATGTGTTAAATGGTTTCTGTGCTCCTCTGCTGGTCCTTTTCGTCGGTTGGTTCCAGCAGAGGAGCAGACATCACAGTGAGTAGCACCAAACACTTCACTTAGCCCCAGATCACCCCCCATCACCCGAATTAACCCCTTGATCACCCCTTGATCGCCCCTGTCAATCACCTAGTGAAAGGAAAAAAGTGTAAACTGTCACTTTTTTTTCCCACTGGTATTGACTGATAGGTTTTAGGATAGTTTAGGCCCCTTGGTTAGGTAGTTTAGAGATTGTTTAGCGCCCAGCCCACCGCACCGCAGTCACTTATTCGCTGATTAGCGTATCGCTAATCAGCATTTGTACTTTTATAGTATCTGTAAGTGATCAAAACTGATCACAGTCAGATCTATAATTGTATTAGTGTGACCTTAGCTCGCCCTCCACCCAAAACGCAGTGTTTGCCCGATCAGGCCTGATCGGTCGCCCACACGTGCGTTCACCCACGCCGGCCCCACCGCAGTGACAAAAAAATATATATTTTTTGATCATTGCACAATCACTTTACAAGCGCTGCGGCGATAAAAAAATCAGTTTTGATATTTTTTATCAATCGCAGCGGCCTCCGGTACTTCGCTAGCCTCCCCTTTGTAAGACAGGCTTGCTTTTTTTCTTGGGTAGTTTCAGGGAATACCCCTAAATTTTGTAGTCCAAATGTCAAACAGGGGGTATTCTTCTGAAGAGGCCTACAGGATTCTGTCCCAGTCGGATAAGGAATGGGAACCCTCATCTGACGAATCTAGTGGGTCAGAATATGAACCTGTAGAAAGCAGTGGCAGTCTGACCCAAAGTTCGGACGAGGAGGTTGAGGTCCCTGATAGCACCAGGCGTACCCGGCCCCGTGTCGCTAGACCACAGGTTGTGCAGGATCCGTTTCAAGAGCAGCAGAGTGGGGCTGGCGCTGTCGGATTACGTGGTGGACCTAGTACCAGCTCTGCCGTACAACATGTTGAAGTGGCGAGCACCAGAAGGGCAGTTGAAGCTGGTACAGTGGCACGTGCAGTAGTTACCCCGTCGCAGCCACCGCAAAGACAGGCCCGTAGAGCCCCTAGAGTCCCTGAGGTGCTGGCAAACCCTGATTGGCAGTCACCAACTTCAGCCGCACCTGTAGTTCCCCCTTTCACCGCCCAGTCTGGAGTTCGGGTTGAGACAGCTCAGATCGGTTCGGCCCTGGGATTTTTTGAGCTGTTCTTGACTGCGGAGCTCTTGGACTTAGTCGTGGCAGAAACAAATCGGTATGCCACTCAATTTATAGCCGCCAACCCGGAAAGCTATTATGCCCAGCCTTTCCGGTGGAAACCAGTCCAAGTTTCCGAAATAAAAAAATTTCTGGGCCTTCTCCTGAACATGGGTCTAACCAAAAAGCATGAATTGCGGTCATATTGGTCCACGAACCCGATTCATGACATGCCCATGTTCTCTGCTGCTATGTCTAGGGCACGTTTTGAGACTATCCTGCGTTTCCTGCACTTTAGCGACAACAGCACCTCCCGTCCCAGATGCCACCCAGCTTTTGACCGGCTCCACAAAATTCGGCTCCTCATAGACCACTTCAACCAGAAATTTGCAGATTTGTATACCCCTGAGCAAAACATCTGTGTAGACGAGTCTCTAATACATTTTACCGGGCGTCTTGGCTTCAAACAATACATCCCAAGCAAGTGCGCCCGGTATGGGGTCAAATTGTATAAGCTCTGTGAAAGGGCCACAGGCTATACCCACAAATTTCGGATCTATGAGGGAAAAGATCAGACCCTGGAGCCGGTCGGTTGCTCTGACTACCTGGGGAGCAGTGGGAAGACAGTCTGGGACTTGGTGTCACCCTTACTTGGCAAGGGGTACCATCTTTATGTGGACAATTTTTACACAAGTATGTCTGTCTTCAGGCATTTGTTCCTTGAACAGATTGGCTGCTGTGGCACCGTGCGACCTAGTCGCCGGGGCTTCCCCCAACGGCTCGTTACCACCCGTCTTGCAAGGGGGGAGAGGGCTGCCTTGTGTAACCAAGAACTGCTCGCGGTGAAATGGAGAGACAAGCGTGACGTTTACATGCTCTCCTCCATTCACGCAGACACGACAATACAAATTGAAAGGGCAACCCGTGTCATTGAAAAGCCCCTCTCAGTCCACGACTATAATGCGCTCATGGGAGGGGTGGACTTCAATGACCAGATGTTGGCTCCCTATTTAGTTTCCCGACGCACCAGTCGCTGGTATAAGAAGGTGTCTGTATATTTGATTCAATTGGCGATGTACAATAGTTTTGTTCTCTACAGTAAGGCTGGGAGAACGGGATCCTTCCTCAAATTTCAGGAAGAGATCATCGCGAACCTCCTGTATCCAGGAGGTTCCGTGGCCCCAACCACCAGTGTAGTTAGCCGTCTACACGAGCGACATTTCCCCAGTGTCGTTCCTGGTACCTCACCCCAACCGTCACTCCGAAAAAGATGTTGTGTCTGTAGCAGGAGTGGAATAAGGCGTGACACCCGCTATTTCTGTCCTGACTGCCCTGACCACCCTGCCCTATGCTTTGGAGAGTGTTTCCGGAAGTACCACACACAGGTACACTTAGCATAGGGATTGCATCTCACAGGACAGGCACACAGGGCTATTAGGGCCCTTACACTCACAGCTACTGCAAACCTCTCCTTTCACCTGGGATAAAGTGCATAATGTACTTCGCCACATCTTTGGGCGATTTGCGCTTTGCACATTGTCCTATGGGGAAGGAGAGGTTTGTCCTATAAAGGTAAAAAAAAAAAAAAAAAATCACCGGTAAGCCAAAAAGTTAACGTTCAGTTCAAAAGTTATTATAAAGTTAATAAATTTATTGCGTTGCTGCCTGTTTTTTTCTTTTTTTTTTTTTACCTTCCAGGTGGACCAACCGATCGACTAGCTGCAGCACTGATGTGCATTCTGACAGAAGCATTGCGCTGCTGTCAGATTACACAAAAGTCAGTGTATGCGGCGCTGCAAGACGAGATTTCTCCTCTGCAGTAAAATATACGTTTGCCTAGGCATATGAGCTGAGGAGGCGGCGGTGTTCATATGCTTTGGCAAACACTTTGTATATATAAAAAAAATAAAAAATCCCGGCAATGATTTATTCATCCACATCGATTGATGTGAATGGAGAAATCGGGTTTGCCAGGGCATACGAGCTAAGTGGGTATGGATGTTGGGCGGAGCTCCTATGTCCTGGCAGACGCCTTTCCCCTCCTTTTTTTTTTTTGGCAGAGATTTTTTCATCCACATTGATCGATGCGAATGAAGAAATCTGTGCCGTTCATTTTTTCTTTCAGCCCAGAGGCTGAACGAAAAAAAAAAAACTCATTACCCGTATGCTAAATATAAGGAGAATAGCAGAAACTCCTAATCCTTGCTCATAATCCTAATGCTACATGTAATGATTGCGGAGACCCTCAAATGCCAGGGCAGTACAAACACCCCACAAATGCCCCCATGCTGGGTGAGAGAAAATATCTCGGTCAAATGCCAACTTTGTATAAAAAAAATGGCAAAAGTTGTCTTTTGCCGAGATATTTCTCTCACCCAGCATGGGTATATGTAAAATGACACCCCAAAACACATTGTCCAACTTCTCCTGAGTACGGAGATACCACATGTGTGACACTTTTTTGCAGCCTAGGTGGGCAAATGGGCCCACATTCCAAAGAGCACCTTTCGGATTTCACCGGCCATTTTTTACAGATTTTGATTTCAAACTACTTACCACACATTAGGGCCCCTAGAATGCCAGGGCAGTATAACTACCCCACAAGTGACCCCATTTTGGAAAGAAGACATCCCAAGGTATTCACTGATGGGCATAGTGAGTTCATGGAAGTTTTTATTTTTTGTCACAAGTCAGTGGAATATGAGACTTTGTAAGAAAAAAAAAAAATCATCATTTTCCGCTAACTTGTGACAAAAAATAAAAAATTTGAGGAACTCGCCATGCCCCTCACGGAATACCTTGGGGCGTCTTCTTTCTAAAATGGGGTCACTTGTGGGGTCGTTATACTGCCCTGGCATTCTGGGGGCCCTAATGTGTGGTAAGTAGTGTTGAGCGAACAGTTCGAGCATAGTTCGGGTCCGTACCGAATTTTGGGGTGTTCGTGACACGGACCCGAACCCGAACTTTTTCGTAAAAGTTCGGGTTCGGGTTCGTCGTTCGGCATGTATTTTGGCGCATTTTGAAAGGCTGCAAAGCAGCCAATCAACATGCATCATACTACTTGCCCTAAGATGCCATCGCAGCCATGCCTACTATTGGCAAGGCTGTGATTGGCCAAGTGCAGCATGTGACTCAGCCTCTTTATAAGCTTGTGCGCACGTCGGGACGTGCTCACTCCCGATGTGAATAGAACAGGGATAGACGCAGCTGATGCTAGGGCGAGAATAGGCAGGGATAATTGAATAACTGGAAGCAAATTTCTCTCCTCCACCTGTGATTCATCTGAACAACTGCAGCTGAGCTGCTTTTTTGATAGGGATTGGCTATTTTTAGAGTGGCCAGAGTGATTTTTCCATCCACATGTACCTGGGCTGACCGCCGGCCGCCATTTTGCGACTTGTAGTGCTGCAGCAGAAGCTGCCACAGTGTGCATTCCAAAGCTCCAAACAAGTCAGACATCTACACCTGGGATTCAGACCAATAGCGATTTAGCAGCACAGTCCAAGGCTATTTTTTTTAAAGGTTGTGCAGACCATTTTGTGGCACATGTTACTGGGCTGATAGGCGGCGGCCATCTTGGGACTAGTGCTGCAGCACAATCTCTCCCAACGTCCATTAATCACTTGTAATAGTGGTCTGTGCCATAGAAATCCTACATCAGGGACTTGGGTGTGCTTGTGTCACCCCTACTAATACCAGTCCACCTGTAATCCATACAGTGAAAAGCCATAAAGTATTCCAGTGAGGGAATTTTTTTTTTATTTAAAAAAGGCCAAGTTAGTTTATCTGGCGTTCAATATACTAGATACAGTTAGGCCTGCGTTTCATACATCTGGAATTAGCAAACTAATGTGCTGGGGTTGGGAAAACATATATGTACCCATACTAGAATCTGTCAAAGAAAGCGGTACTCACATATAACAGTCATTCCATCTGTAATCCATACAGTCAAAAGACTGAAAGTATTCCAGTGAGGGAATTTTTTTTTTATTTAAAAAAGGCCAAGTTAGTTTATCTGGCGTTCAATATACTAGATACAGTTAGGCCTGCGTTTCATACATCTGGAATTAGCAAACTAATGTGCTGGGGTTGGGAAAACATATATGTACCCATACTAGAATCTGTCAAAGAAAGCGGTACTCACATATAACAGTCATTCCATCTGTAATCCATACAGTCAAAAGACTGAAAGTATTCCAGTGAGGGGATTTTTTTTATTTAAAAAAGGCCAAGTTAGTTTATCTGGCGTTCAATATACTAGATACAGTTAGGCCTGCGTTTCATACATCTGGAATTAGCAAACTAATGTGCTGGGGTTGGGAAAACATATATGTACCCATACTAGAATCTGTCAAAGAAAGCGGTACTCACATATAACAGTCATTCCATCTGTAATCCATACAGTCAAAAGACTGAAAGTATTCCAGTGAGGGAATTTTTTTTTTATTTAAAAAAGGCCAAGTTAGTTTATCTGGCGTTCAATATACTAGATACAGTTAGGCCTGCGTTTCATACATCTGGAATTAGCAAACTAATGTGCTGGGGTTGGGAAAACATATATGTACCCATACTAGAATCTGTCAAAGAAAGCGGTACTCACATATAACAGTCATTCCATCTGTAATCCATACAGTCAAAAGACTGAAAGTATTCCAGTGAGGGGATTTTTTTTATTTAAAAAAGGCCAAGTTAGTTTATCTGGCGTTCAATATACTAGATACAGTTAGGCCTGCGTTTCATACATCTGGAATTAGCAAACTAATGTGCTGGGGTTGGGAAAACATATATGTACCCATACTAGAATCTGTCAAAGAAAGCGGTACTCACATATAACAGTCATTCCATCTGTAATCCATACAGTCAAAAGACTGAAAGTATTCCAGTGAGGGGATTTTTTTTATTTAAAAAAGGCCAAGTAAGTTTATCTGGCGTTCAATATACTAGATACAGTTAGGCCTGCGTTTCATACATCTGGAATTAGCAAACTAATGTGCTGGGGTTGGGAAAACATATATGTACCCATACTAGAATCTGTCAAAGAAAGCGGTACTCACATATAACAGTCATTCCATCTGTAATCCATACAGTCAAAAGACTGAAAGTATTCCAGTGAGGGAATTATTTTTTTATTTAAAAAAGGCCAAGTTAGTTTATCTGGCGTTCAATATACTAGATACAGTTAGGCCTGCGTTTCATACATCTGGAATTAGCAAACTAATGTGCTGGGGTTGGGAAAACATATATGTACCCATACTAGAATCTGTCAAAGAAAGCGGTACTCACATATAACAGTCATTCCATCTGTAATCCATACAGTCAAAAGACTGAAAGTATTCCAGTGAGGGGATTTTTTTTATTTAAAAAAGGCCAAGTTAGTTTATCTGGCGTTCAATATACTCGATACAGTTAGGCCTGCGTTTCATACATCTGGAATTAGCAAACTAATGTGCTGGGGTTGGGAAAACATATATGTACCCATACTAGAATCTGTCAAAGAAAGCGGTACTCACATATAACAGTCATTCCATCTGTAATCCATACAGTCAAAAGACTGAAAGTATTCCAGTGAGGGAATTTTTTTTATTTAAAAAAGGCCAAGTTAGTTTATCTGGCGTTCAATATACTAGATACAGTTAGGCCTGCGTTTCATACATCTGGAATTAGCAAACTAATGTGCTGGGGTTGGGAAAACATATATGTACCCATACTAGAATCTGTCAAAGAAAGCGGTACTCACATATAACAGTCATTCCATCTGTAATCCATACAGTCAAAAGACTGAAAGTATTCCAGTGAGGGAATTTTTTTTATTTAAAAAAGGCCAAGTTAGTTTATCTGGCTTTCAATATACTAGATACAGTTAGGCCTGCGTTTCATACATCTGGAATTAGCAAACTAATGTGCTGGGGTTGGGAAAACATATATGTACCCATACTAGAATCTGTCAAAGAAAGCGGTACTCACATATAACAGTCATTCCATCTGTAATCCATACAGTCAAAAGACTGAAAGTATTCCAGTGAGGGAATTTTTTTTTTATTTAAAAAAGGCCAAGTTAGTTTATCTGGCGTTCAATATACTAGATACAGTTAGGCCTGCGTTTCATACATCTGGAATTAGCAAACTAATGTGCTGGGGTTGGGAAAACATATATGTACCCATACTAGAATCTGTCAAAGAAAGCGGTACTCACATATAACAGTCATTCCATCTGTAATCCATACAGTCAAAAGACTGAAAGTATTCCAGTGAGGGGATTTTTTTTTTTTATTTAAAAAAGGCCAAGTTAGTTTATCTGGCGTTCAATATACTAGATACAGTTAGGCCTGCGTTTCATACATCTGGAATTAGCAAACTAATGTGCTGGGGTTGGGAAAACATATATGTACCCATACTAGAATCTGTCAAAGAAAGCGGTACTCACATATAACAGTCATTCCATCTGTAATCCATACAGTCAAAAGACTGAAAGTATTCCAGTGAGGGGATTTTTTTTATTTAAAAAAGGCCAAGTTAGTTTATCTGGCGTTCAATATACTAGATACAGTTAGGCCTGCGTTTCATACATCTGGAATTAGCAAACTAATGTGCTGGGGTTGGGAAAACATATATGTACCCATACTAGAATCTGTCAAAGAAAGCGGTACTCACATATAACAGTCATTCCATCTGTAATCCATACAGTCAAAAGACTGAAAGTATTCCAGTGAGGGGATTTTTTTTATTTAAAAAAGGCCAAGTTAGTTTATCTGGCGTTCAATATACTAGATACAGTTAGGCCTGCGTTTCATACATCTGGAATTAGCAAACTAATGTGCTGGGGTTGGGAAAACATATATGTACCCATACTAGAATCTGTCAAAGAAAGCGGTACTCACATATAACAGTCATTCCATCTGTAATCCATACAGTCAAAAGACTGAAAGTATTCCAGTGAGGGGATTTTGCTTATAAAAAATAATATATTTCATTGTGGTGCGAGTTGAATCGCAACAATGAAGAAAAATACTATTAAGGGACGAGGACGCGGTCGTGGTGGTGTCCGTGGAGCCTCTGTTGCTGGTAGAGGACGTGGCCGTTCGGCCCCAGGCGCACACAGTAGGGAACGAACTCCCTCAACTAGCCGGCAGAATGTACCGCAATATCTCGTGGGGCCCAATGCCGCTCTTAGGATGGTAAGGCCTGAGCAGGTACAGGCATTAATCGATTGGGTGGCCGACAGTGCTTCCAGCACGTTCACCACATGGTCTTCCACCCAGTCTTCTGCGGAAAGCGCACAGGTGGCACCTGAAAACCAAGCCCATCAGTCTGTCACATCACCCCCAAGCATATCAGGGAAACGGTCTGAGCCACAAGTTATGCAGCAGTCTCTTCTTCTGTTTGAAGACTCTGCTTCCAGGGTTTCCCAGGGGCGTCCACCTAGCCCTTCCCCAGTGGAGGAAGACATACCATGCACTGACGCACAACCACTTATGTCTCCAGATGAAGAGGACATGGGAATACCACCACAGCAGAGTCACCGACTCTCTGATGATGACGAAACACAGGTGCCCACTGCCGCGTCTTTTTGCAGTGTGCAGACTGAACAGGAGGAGGTCAGGGAGGGAGACTGGGTGGAAGACGATGCAGAGGACGATGAGGTCTTAGACCCCACATGGACTGAAGGTCGTGGCGATGACTTTCACAGTTCAGAGGAAGAGGTAGTGGTGAGACCGAGACAACAGCGAAGCCAAAGAGGGAGCAGGGGGCCAAAGCAGACGAGCCGCCGCCCCCAGAGTTCGCCTGCTACTGGACATCGCCAACAGGGACCCAGCCCCACAAAGGCAGCTTCAAAGAGTTCCCTGGCATGGCACTTCTTTAAACAATGTCCTACCGACAAGACCCGAGTGACTTGCACGCTCTGCCATCTGAGCCTGAGGCGAGGCATTAACGTTCTGAACCTCAGCACAACCTGCATGACCAGGCATCTACATGCAAAGCATGAACTGCAGTGGGGTACACACCTTAAAAACCAGGCACTCGCTGAGGCTCCCCCTGCTCCCTCTACCGCTGCTGCCTCGGCTTCCGCCTCGAGAGGAATGTTGCCACCTGCCGAGCAGCAAACAGAGGATGTGCCACCGACACCACCACCACCGCCACCGTCAACTAGCGTCTCCACTATATCACACAGCAGCGTTCAGCTCTCAATATCTCAAACCTTAGAGAGGAAGCGCAAATTCCCCCCGAGTCACCCTCGAGCCCTTGGCCTGAACGCCAGCATTTCTAAACTGCTGGCCTTTGAAATGCTGTCATTCCGGCTGGTGGACACAGACAGCTTCAAACAGCTGATGGCCATGGCTGTCCCGCAGTATGTGGTTCCCAGCCGCCACTACTTCTCCAAGACAGCCGTGCCTTCCCTGCACATGCAAGTGTCCGATAAAATCAAGTGTGCACTGCGCAACGCCATTTGTGGCAAGGTCCACCTAACCACAGATACGTGGACCAGTAAGCACGGCCAGGGACGCTATATCTCACTAACTGCACACTGGATGAATGTAGTGGCGGCTGGGCCCCCGGCGGACAGTTCCTTGGCGCACGTCCTTCCGCCCCCTAGGATCGCAGGGCATCATTCTCTGCCTCCTGTAGCCTCCTCCTCCTACTCGGCTTCCTCCTCCACTGCTTCCACCAGCTCATCCGGTCAGCCACACACCTTCACCACCAACTTCAGCACAGCCCGGGGTAAACGTCAGCAGGCCATTCTGAAACTCATATGTTTGGGGGACAGGCCCCACAGCGCAAAGGAGTTGTGGCGGGGTATTGAACAACAGACCGACGAGTGGTTTCTGCCGGTGGGCCTCAAGCGAGGCCTGGTGGTATGCGATAATGGGCGAAATCTCGTGGCAGCTCTGGGACTAGCCGGTTTGACGCACATCCCTTGCCTGGCGCATGTGCTGAACTTGGTGGTGCAGAGGTTCATTCACCACTACCCCAACATGTCAGAGCTGCTGCATAAAGTGCGGGCCGTCTGTGCGCGCTTCCGCCGTTCACATCCTGCCGCTGCTCGCCTGTCTGCGCTACAGCGGAACTTCGGCCTTCCCGCTCACCGCCTCATATGCGACGTGCCCACTCGGTGGAACTCCACCTTGCACATGCTGGAGAGACTGTGCGAGCAGCAGCAGGCCATAGTGGAGTTTCAGCTGCAGCACGCTCGCGTCAGTCGTACTGCCGAACAGCACCACTTTACCACCAATGATTGGGCCTCCATGCGAGACCTGTGTGCCCTGCTGCGCTGTTTCGAGTACTCCACCAACATGGCCAGTGGTGATGACACTGTTATCAGCGTTACAATACCACTTCTATGTCTCCTTGAGAAAACACTTAGGGCAATGATGTTAGAGGAGGTGGCCCAGGTGGAGGAGGAGGAGGAGGATGAGGGCTCGTTTCTAACACTTTCGGGCCAGTCTGTTCGAAGTGGCTCAGAGGGAGGTTTGTTTAAGCAGCAGAGGACAGGTTCACAAGTCGCCAGCCAAGGCACTGTACTGGAGGACGAGGAGGATGAGGAGGAGGAGGTGGAGGGGGACGAGGATGACGCAAGTTCACAGCGGGGTGGCAGCCCAGGCCCATCACTGGTGCATGGCTGGGGGGATACGGTGGACGATGACGATACGCCTCCCACAGAGGACAGCTTGTCCTTACCCATGGGTAGCCTGGCCCACATGAGCGAATATATGCTCCAATGCCTGCGCAACGACAGCAGAGTTGCCCACGTTTTAACGTGTGCAGACTACTGGGTGGCCACCCTGCTGGATCCCCGGTATAAAGACAATGTGCCCACTTTAATTCCTGAACTGGAGCGCGACCGTAAGATGCGCGAGTACAAGCGCACGCTGATAGAGGCGCTCTTGAGAGCATTCCCACATGTCACAGGGGAACAGGTGGAAGGTGAAGGCAGAGGAGTGGCAAGAGGTCGCCAACGCAGCTGTGTCACGGCCAGCTCATCTGAGGGCAGGGTTAGCATGGCAGAAATGTGGAAAAGTTTTGTCTCCACGCCACAGCTATCTGCACCGACACCTGATACGGAACGTGTTAGCAGGAGGCAGCATTTCACTAACATGGTTGAACAGTATGTCTGCACACCCCTCCACATCCTGACGGATGGTTCGGCCCCATTCAACTACTGGGTTTCGAAATTGTCCACGTGGCCAGAGTTAGCATGTTATGCCTTGGAGGTGCTTTCCTGCCCGGCGGCCAGCGTTTTATCTGAACGCGTATTCAGCACGGCAGGGGGCGTCATTACTGACAAGCGCAGCCGCCTGTCCACAGCCAACGTGGACAAGCTGACCTTCATAAAGATGAACCAGGCATGGATCCCACAGGACCTGTCCCTCCCTTGTGCAGAGTAGTCCTTATTAACTGCCTAAAACATGTCTTGTTGTGCTACGGGCCACTTCTTTATTTGATACAAATTTTATGAAACCCACAGTTGAATGAAACTCTTCTCTGTCTGGGCGCCGGGGCCTAACCAGATGAAAGTGGCCGGTTAAACTAACGGGTGACATGAAGCCATAACCTCTGCCATGCTACCTCTGTCTTCTGTCTGGGTGCTGAGGCCTAAGTCAAATAAAGCGGTCTTCTGCTGTGCTGGGGGATATGAAGCTAATCTCTGACCTCTCTCCTCTGTCTGGGTCCAAAGGCCTAAATCACTGAAAGAGGCCTTCCTTCTCCTGTGGTGTGTGATATGATGCCAGAATATGTGCTGTGGGGCCTCTCTCCTCTTCCTGGGTGCAGGGGTCAAATAAACTAAATTGTGGCCTACTCCTGTGGTGGTTGATATGATGCCTGATTCTCTGATGTGGAACCTCTCTCCTCTGTTTGGGTGAAGGGGTCAAAGTAACTAAATGGTGGCTTCTCCTGTGGTGGCTGATATGATGCCAGAATATGTGCTGTGGGGCCTCTCTCCTCTTCCTGGGTGCAGGGGTCAAAGTAACTCAATGGTGGCTTCTCCTGTGCTGATTGATATAAAGCTGATGGTTGTGCCATCTGACATGGTTGCCAGGGTCTGATTCAATGGGGGCCTACTCCTGTGGTGGGTGATCTAAATGCCTGATTCTCTGCTGTGAAACCTCTCTCCTCCGTCTGGGTGTAGGGGTCAAAGTCTTTCAAAGTCGCCTTCTCCTGTGCTGATTGATATGAAGCTGATGGTTGTGCCATCTGACATGGTTGCCGGGGTCCCATTAAATTGTGGCCTACTCCTGTGGTGGTTGATATGATGCCTGATTCTCTGATGTGGAACCTCTCTCCTCTGTTTGGGTGAAGGGTTCAAAGTAACTAAATGGTGGCTTCTCCTGTGGTGGCTGATATGATGCCAGAATATGTGCTGTGGGGCCTCTCTCCTCTTCCTGGGTGCAGGGGTCAAAGTAACTCAATGGTGGCTTCTCCTGTGGTGGCTGATATGATGCCAGAATATGTGCTGTGGTGCCTCTCTCCTCTTCCTGGGTGCGGGGGTCAAAGTAACTCAATGGTGGCTTCTCCTGTGGTGGCTGATATGATGCCAGAATATGTGCTGTGGTGCCTCTCTCCTCTTCCTGGGTGCGGGGGTCAAAGTAACTCAATGGTGGCTTCTCCTGTGGTGGCTGATATGATGCCAGAATATGTGCTTGGGGCCTCTCTCCTCTTCCTGGGTGCAGGGGTCAAAGTAACTCAATGGTGGCTTCTCCTGTGGTGGTTGATATGATGCCTGATTCTCTGCTGTGAAACCTCTCTCCTCCATCTGGGTGTAGGGGTCAAAGTCTTTCAAAGTCGCCTTCTCCTGTGCTGATTGATATGAAGCTGATGGTTGTGCCATCTGACATGGTTGCCGGGGTCCCATTAAATTGGGGCCCACTCCTGTGGTGGGTGATCTAAATGCCTGATTCTCTGCTTTGAAACCTCTCTCCTCCGTCCGGGTGTAGGGGTCAAAGTCTGTCAAAGTCGCCTTCTCCTGTGCTGATTGATATAAAGCTTATGCTTGTGCCATCTGACATGGTTGCCGGGGTCTGATTCAATGGTGGCCTACTCCTGTGGTGGGTGATCTAAATGCCTGATTCTCTGCTGTGTAACCTCTCTCCTCCGTCTGGGTGTAGGGGTCAAAGTAACTAAATGGTGGCCTACTCCTGTGGTGGGTGATATGATGCCTGGTTCTCTGCTGTGGGACCTCTCTCCTTTGTCTGGGTGCTGTGGTCAAAATAATAGTAAGTGACCTTCTCCATTGGTGGGTGACTTGAAGCCTGATTCTGTGCTATGGGACCTCACTCCAATTAATATTGTTTAATTTTTATTTATTTTATGTTAACTCATCATTTCCCTATCTACATTTGTTTGCAGGGGATTTAACTACATTTTGCTGCCTTTTGCAGCCCTCTAGCCCTTTCCGGGTGTGTTTTACAGCCTTTTTAGTGCCCAAAAGTTTGGGTCCCCATTGACTTCTATGGGGTTCGGGTTCGGGATGAAGTTCGGGTCGAGTTCGGATCCCGAACCCGAACATTTTTCGAAAGTTCGGCCGAACTCGTCGAACCCGAACATCCAGGTGTTCGCTCAACTCTAGTGGTAAGTAGTTTGAAATCAAAATCTGTAAGAAATGGCTGGTGAAATCCGAAAGGTGCTCTTTGGAATGTGGGCCCCTTTGCCCACCTAGGCTGCAAAAAAGTGTCACACATGTGGTATCTCCGTACTCAGGAGAAGTTGAGCAATGTGTTTTGGGGTGTCATTTTACATATACCCATGCTGGGTGAGAGAAATATCTCGGCAAAAGACAACTTTTCCCATTTTTTTATGCAAAGTTGGCATTTGACCGAGATATTTCTCTCACCCAGCATGGGTATATGTAAAATGACACCCCAAAACACATTCCCCAACTTCTCCTGAGTACGGCGATACCACATGTGTGACACTTTTTTGCAGCCTAGGTGGGCAAAGGGGCCCACATTCCAAAGAGCACCTTTCAGATTTCACCGGACATTTTTTACAGATTTTGATTTCAAACTACTTACCACACATTAGGGCCCCTAGAATGCCAGGGCAGTATAACTACCCCACAAGTGACCCCATTTTGGAAAGAAGACACCCCAAGGTATTTCGTGATGGGCATAGTGAGTTCATAGAAGTTTTTATTTTTTGTCACAAGTTAGTGGAATATGAGACTTTGTAAGAAAAAAAAATCATCATTTTCCGCTATCTTGTTACAAAAAATAAAAAGTTCTATGAACTCACTATGCCCATCAGCGAATACCTTAGGGTGTCTACTTTCCGAAATGGGGTCATTTGTGGGGTTTTTCTACTGTCTGGCCATTGTAGAACCTCAGGAAACATGACAGGTGCTCAGAAAGTCAAAGCTGCTTCAAAAAGCGGAAATTCACATTTTTATACCATAGTTTGTAAACGCTCTAACTTTTACCCAAACCATTTTTTTTTTTACCCAAACATTTTTTTTTAATCAAAGACATGTAGAACAATAAATTTAGAGAAAAATTTATATATGGTTGTCGTTTTTTTTGCTAAATTTTACAACTGAAAGTGAAAAATGTCATTTTTTTGCAAAAAAAATCGTTAAATTTCGATAAATAACAAAAAAAGTAAAAATGTGAAGAAAAGGAGGTAAAATTCATTTGGGTGGTAAGTTGCATGACCGAGCAATAAACTGTGAAAGTAGTGTAGGTCAGAAGTGTAAAAAGTGGCCTGGTCATTAAGGGTGTTTAAGGTAGGGGGGCTGAAGTTGTTAAAGTAAAATGGCATTGCGTGCCATTCCTCTGAAACAAATTACAAAAGCTTGAGATTCTTTTTGAGGATACATTTTTGTGATTAATTCAGAATCAATTAGCTCATCCTTACTTTTTATATATTGGTTGTGTATGTTGAATGATAGTTTATCTCCCATTATTGTGTTTTCTCATCACTAGTCTAATATAGTAAGACAAGTAGCAACTTCATGAAGTGTAAGAGATCTTTATAGACAAAAAAATCACAGAAAAAACTAGGATAAAAACATCCTGCACGGTATGATATACAAATGTGCGGATGTCCCTGGCCATATTATTGAAGAAAACCACAGAAATAAGATAATAATGCACTTAGTAAAGTAGATGCAAGCATTATATATGGACAAAGTCCTCACTCTGATATGATAATATCTGAGACACTTAGTCAATATATTTTGATCAAAACACATCTGAGCCCGCCTACCAAGCGCCAAGCCATTGGGCTTCTATGTTCAGGAGCGCAGACGCCGTGATGTTTTTATCTTAGTTTTTTCTGTGATTTTTTTGTCTATGTAGTATTTGCTTGAGGGAGTGGCACCTTCAAGTGTGAATGCACACCTATTTTATCTTGGGAGTAGCATTCCTCTGCACTTTTGCCCTTCCTATCCAATAGAGCGCCTTGATTAGGTGGTACATATAGGTGTGCTGGCTCTTCCTCCCATTGGTTGCTTGATGCACATGGAGGTGACTAGGAGCAGCACACCATATGTGCGGCGTCTGCGCTCCTGAATATAGAAGCCCAATGGCTTAGGTAGGTTTAGAATAAGACCCGCCTGACCTGAGACCACCTTGCCGCTTGGTAGGCGGGCTTAGATGTGTTTTGATCAAAATATATTGACTAAGTGTCTCAGATATTATCATATCAGAGTGAGGACTTTGTCCATATGTAAGAGATCTTTAGTTGTAGAGACTGTATCACAAGTAGAGTTGAGCGGACACCTGGATGTTCGGCCGAACTTCAGAAAAAGGTTTGAGTTTGGGACCCGAACTTGACCCGAACTTGACCCCAAACCCGAACCCCATTGAAGTCTATAGGGACCCAAACTTTTAAGCACTAAAATGGCTGTAAAAATGTCATGGAAAGTGCTAGAGGGCTGCAAATGGCATCAAAATGTGGTTAAGAGCATGACAAGTGCTCTGCAAACAAATGTGGATAGGGAAATTACTTTAAATAACATAAAATACGTAAAAAATAAATAAAAAAATCTTGATCTAGGAGGACGAGGTCCATATGGAGTAGGAGGTTGAGGAGGCGGTGGATGTGGCGGTGTAGGTGGAAGCGGCGGTGGAGGTAGCCTACACTGCTTTTTGGTTTTAAATGTATTTTTATTTTTTAAAATCAGGGTACACCCCAAAACATTGGGGAATATAACCTGTGATAACCCTCTCCAGTCGTGCTAAACACACGTTCAGACAATAAACTGGATGCAGGCCAGGCCAGCACCTCCAAGGCCTAAAGGGCAAGCTCAGGCCATGTGCCCAATTTGGAGACGCAGAAGTTGCAGGGGCTGACCCCAGCATGGGTATATGTAAAATGACAGTCAGTTCGTGTAGGCGTGTGCACACTGACTGCCCCACCTTGTCGCACGTCCCCGTGATGTTCACGATCCAATTTGATATCTGCTCTATCAACTTTCGATGTTCTTTTATGCACCTACCATGGTGATCACGGGTGGTGGGGAATCAGGGTTCCACGCCGGAGAGGGAGCGTTAGAAAGAGAGACCACATCCAAGGGAGGATTAATTGTTTCAAATTAAAAATTATAGAGCAGAATTATGGGACAAATTATTAAAGCGTAAAAGTGGGACAACTTTTTAAAGTTTAAGCATTGAATGAAAGGATGTGGTGCACATTAATTAATGAAGAATTTATAAAATTTTATTCCCTGTCAACTATGCAGAGCAGGGGTTTCTATCCGGCAAAATTAGAAAAATGTCACCTGACAATGTAATTGACGATTTTTTAAAATTTTTGTTCCTGTCACCTATGTAGAGGTGTCCCAGTGACATCCACTATCCATTTGGATATCTTCTCTATCAACTTTTGATGTTCTTTTCTGAGCCTACCATGGTGATCACGGGTGGCAGGGAATCAGGGTTCCATGTCGGAGAGGGAGCGTGAGAAAAAGAGACCACATCCAAGGGCGGATTAATTTTTTTAAATTTAAAATTATAGAACAGAATTATGGGACAAATTATTAAAGCGTAAAAGTGGGACAACTTTTTAAAGTTTAAGAATTGAATGAAAGGATGTGGCGCACATTAATTAATGAAGAATTTATAAAATTTTATTCCCTGTCAACTATGCAGAGCAGGGGTTCTATCCGGCAAAATTAGAAAAATGTCACCTGACAATGTAATTGACGATTTTTTAAATTTTTTGTTCCTGTCACCTATGTAGAGGTGTCCCAGTGACATCCACTATCCATTTGGATATCTTCTCTATCAACTTTTGATGTTCTTTTCTGAGCCTACCATGTTGATCACGGTTATCGGCGAATTAGGGTTCCACGCCGGAGAGGGAGCATGAGAAAAAGAGACCAAATTTAAGGGAGATAAAAGCTGTTAAAACGCAAATGTGGGACAAATTACAGGCGCCCAAATGTGGGCCTAAAGAGTAAAGTGGAAATATTGGAAAAGTTATTGAGGCGCAAATGTGGGACAAATTACAGAAGCCCAAATCTGGGCCAAAAGAGTAAAGCAAAAATATGGGAAAATTTATTGAGGCGCAAATGTGGGACAAATTACAGAAGCCCAAATGAGGGCCAAAAGAGTAAAGCGGAAATGTAGGACAAAGTATTGAAGCGCAAATGTTGGCCAAAAGAGTAAAGCGGAAATGTGGGACAAATTATTGAAGCGCAAATGTGGTACAACTTGTTAAAGTTTAAGTATTGAATTAAAGGAAGTGGCGCGCATCAATTAAAGAAGAATTTCTGAAATTTTATTCCCTGTCACCTATGCAGAGCAGGGGTTTATTCACGTCGAAAATTGTATAATGTCAACCCAAGAATGTAACAGAAAAATTACAGAAATGTATTAACCTGTCTACTTGGTAGAGCAAGGGTCTATGACAGAATTTATTTTTTATTGTCACCCGAAAATGTGAATGAAAAATTATTGAAATTTATTAAGCTGTCAACTAGGTAGAGGAGGGGTATATTACACCCAAAAATTTGTAAATTTCACCCAGAAATGTAACAGACCAATTTATTTATTTTTTACCTGTCTACTCGGTATAGCAGTGGTACATCACACCCAAAAATTGGTGAATTTCACCAGAAAATGTAACTGAAAAGTAGTGAAATTACATAAAATAAAATACGTACAAATAAAAAATAAAAAATGATTTATGAGGTGGAGTTCCATATGGAGTAGGAGATTGAGGAGGCGGTGGACGTAGCGGTGTAGGTGGAAGCGGCGGTGGAGGAGGACGAGGTAGCCAATACAGGTTTTTGGTTTTAATTTTATTTTTTAAAATTAGGGTACACTCCAAAAGAGTGTGAAATATCCAAAATACAAGAATGAGCAATTGCGCTGCAGTATAACAATGGTTGGTTAGTGCCGGTATACATGTCTATGCTGCAAAAGGTACGGACAAGTCCTGTGGGATCCATGCCTGGTTCATTTTAATGAACGTGAGCTTGTCCACATTGGCTGTGGTCAGGTGGCTGCACTTGTCTGTGATGACACCCCCTGCCATGCTAAACACAAGTTCAGATAATACACTGGCTGCAGGGCAGGCCAGCACCTCCAAGGCGTAAAGGGCAAGCTCAGGCCATGTGTCCAATTTGGAGACCCAGAAGTTGAAGGGGGCAGAACCGTCATTCAGTACATGTAGGCGTGTGCACACATACTGCTCCACCATGTTGGTGAATTGCTGCCTCCTGCTAAGACGTTCCATATCAGCTGGTGGTGCCTGGTTGTTGTGGCGTGCTGACAAAGCTTTTACACATTTCGGCCATGCTAACCCTGCCTTCTGATGTGCTGGCAGTGCCCCGGCTGCGTTGGCGACCTCTTCATTGTCCTCTGCCTTCGCCTTGTGCTTCCACTGTGCCTCCGCTGTTAGGTGGGAATGCCACCAGCAGAGCGTCTACCAACATGCGCTTGTACTCGCGCATCTTACGATCACGCTCCAGCGACGGAATTAAAGGGAACCTGTCACCAGGATTTTGGGTATAGAGCTGAGGACATGGGTTGCTAGATGGCCACTAGCACATCCGCAATACCCAGTCCACATAGCTCTGTGTGCTTTATTTGTATATAAAAACCAATTTGATACATATGCAAATTAACCCGAGATGAGTCAGAGCTTGAAAATATGACTCTTCTCTGGTCACACAAGTAAGATATGACTCTTTTATGTTAATTTGCATATGTATCAAATCGTTTTTTTTACACAATAAAAGCACACAGACCTAAGGGGACTGGATATTGCGAATGTACTAGCGGTTATCTAGCAACCCATGTCCTCAGTTCTATACCCAAAATCCCGGTGACATGTTCCCTTTAAGGATGGTACATTGTCCTTGTAACGGGGATCCAGCAGCGTGGCCACCCAGTAATCGGCACAAGTTAGAATGTGGGCAACTCGGCGGTCATTGCGGAGACACTGCAGCATGTAATCGCTCATGTGTGCCAGGCTGCCCAGAGGCAACGAAAAGCTGTGCTCTGTGGGAGGTGTATCGTCTGTGTACTCTGTATCCCCCCATCCACGCACCAGTGATGGCCATGAGCTGGTCTGGGTGCCAACCTTCTGTGAACATGGTTCCTCCTCCTCCTCCATCTCCTCCTCCTCATCCTCCACCTCGTCATTCTCCAGAACTGGCCCTAGCTGGACAATTGTGTACCTGGCATTTGTGGGTGCTGGAACCCACCCTCGGAGACACTTGTGAATGACTAGCCGGAAACCCTATGAAATGATCCTTCTTCCTCCTCCTCCTCCTTCTGTGCCACATCCTCTTCCATCATCACCAGCAGCGTTTTTTCAAGGAGGCATAGAAGTGGGATAGTTACGCTAAAAATTGCGTTATCGGCACTGGCCATGTTGGTGGAGTACTCGAAACAGGGCAACAAGGAACACAGCTCTCGCATGGAGGCCCAGTCATTGGTGGTGAAGTTGTGCTGTGCTGCCGAGCGACTCAACCGTGCGTGCTGCTGCTGAAACTCCACTGCTGCTGCTCGCACAGTCTGGCCAGCATGTGCAAGGTGGAGTTCCACCTTGTGGGCACGTCGCATATGAGGCGGTGAGCAGGAAGGCCGAAGTTACGCTGCAGTGCTGACAGGCGAGCAGCAGCAGGGTGAGAACGCCGAAAGCGCGCACAGACGGCCCCCACGTTATGCAGCAGCTCTGACATATCGGGGTAATTGTTAAGAGTTCTCTGCACCACCCAATTCAGCACATGCGCCAGTCAAGGCATGCGCGTCAAACCGGCTAGTCCCAGAGCTGCTATGAGATTTTGCCCATTATCGCACACCACCAGGCCAGGCTTGAGGCTCTTTGTCACCAACCACTCATCGGTCTGTTGTTCAAGGCCCGTCCACAGCTCCTGCGCAGTGTGGGGTTTGTCCCCCAAACAGATACATTTTAAAACTGCGTGCTGTCGTTTACCCCTGGCTGTGCTGAAGTTGGTGGTAAAGGTGTTACCCTGACCGGATGAGGAGCCGGTAGAGGATGAGGAAGCGGAGTAGGAGGTGAAAGCAACAGGAGGCAAACTGAAAAGCCCTGCAATCCTCGGTGGTAGAAGGACATGCGCCAAACTGCTATCCGCCTCAGGCCCAGCCGCCACTGCATTTACCCAGTGTGCTGTTATGGAGATATAATGTCCCTGACCGTGCTTACTGGTCCACATATCCGTAGTGAGGTGCACCTTGCCACAGATGGCTGTGCGCAGTGCACTCCTGATTTTGTCCCCTACTTGGTTGTGCAGGGAAGGGATGGCTTGCCTGGAAAAGTAGTGGCGACTGGGCCCGACGTGCTGTGGGACAGTCACCGCCATAAGGCCTTTAAAACTATCCGTCTCCACCAGACGGAATGACAGCATTTCAAAGGCCAGTAATTTAGAAATGCTGGCATTCAGGGCCAGGGATAGCGGGTTAGTAAGGGGGTACTTCCTCTTCTGCACCCGTGTTTGGGAGATGGAGAGCTGAACACTTCTGTGGGACATTGTGGAGATGCTTTGTGACCCAGGTGGTGGTGTTGCTGGCAGATCCTCTGTTTGCGGGGTGGCAAGTGGCACTGTCATTCCAGAGGTGGATGAAGTGGCCGAGACTGCAGTAGAAGAGGAACCAGGAGGAGCCAGAGACCTTTCTTGGTTTTTGAGGTGTCTACTCCACTGCAGCTCGTGCTTACCACTTAAATGCCTGGTCATGCAGGTTGTGCTCAGGTTGAGAACGTTTATGCCTCGCTTCAGGCTCTGATTGCACAGCGTGCAAACCACTCGTGTCTTGTCATCAGCACATTGTCTGAAGAACTGCCATGCCAGGGAACTAATTGGAGCTGGCTTTGGTGTGCTCGATCCCTTGCTGCGGTGGGCAGTAACAGGCGTACTGTCTAGAGGACGGCCGCTCCGCTTTTGCACCCTGCTCCCTCTTCTGCTGTGCTGGTGGCTCTGTGTGACCACTGCCTCTTCCTCCGAACTAAATAGATCACTCACATGACCTTGACTCCATGTGGGGTCGAGGACCTCATCGTCCTCCACATCATCTTCCACCAAGTCTTCCCCCCTGCCCTCCTTGTCGGTCTGCACACTTTCAAAAGCCCCAGCAGTTGGCACCTGTGTTTCGTCATCATCCGAGACGTGCTGCGATGGTCCTCCCATGTACTCATCTTGAAAGATAATTGGTTGGGCATCGGTGCACTCAATCTCTTCCACTTTTGGGGCAGGGCTAGGTGGATAGCCCTGGGAAACCCTGCTATAACAGAGTCATCAAAAAGCAGAAAAGACTGCTGCATGACTTGGGGCTCAGACTGCTTAGCTGATTTGCAAGGGTGAAGGTGGCACTGTCACTCCAGAGGTGGATGAAGTGGCCGAGACTGCAGTAGAAGAGGAAGCAGGAGGTTTTTGAGGTGTCTACTCCACTGCAGCTCGTGCTTACCACTTAAATGCCTGGTCATGCAGGTTGTGCTCAGGTTGAGAACGTTTATGCCTCGCTTCAGGCTTTGATTGCACAGCGTGAAAGACTGATGGAAATGGGCTGCAGGTGCTAACTCTGATCTTTCAGCAGGAGACTGGGTAGGAGATAATGTGAAGGAACTGGATGCACTGTCAGCTCAGCAACCCAATCTACTATCGCCTGTACTTGTTCAGGCCTCATCATTTGTAGAGCCACATTAGGCCCGACCAAATACCGCTGCAGGTTCTGTCGCCTACTCGCACCTGAGGAAGGGGTTTCACTTGTGCATGTAGCAGGCACAGATCGACCACGTCCTCTCCCTGCAACAGGAGCTCCACCAGCAGCACCTCCACGTCCCTTATTTGACGCTCTCCTCATATTTCTCGAATTTAGGATCTTGCCCTAAATGGGTGTTTAATTAATAGTAGAATAGAACGACAGTATGTACAGGGTGTATCTCACACGCCCTGAACCAGACTAGGCCTTAATTTAATTTGTTTGCCCAAAATGACTGTATTTCAAATACCTGAATAGAACCCCTGTATTTAAAGGGTGTATCTCACATGCCCTGACACACACTAGGCCACAATTAAAGATTTGTGCCAAAAATGGCTGTATTTCAAATAACTGAATAGAACACTCTTTATATACAGGTGTATCTCAGACACCCTGACCCACAATAGGCCGCAATTAAAGATTTGTGCACAAAATGGCTGTATTTCAAATACCTGAATAAAAGCCCTTTATTTAAACGGTGTATCTCACATGCCCTGACCCACACTAGGCCGCATGTGACGGTCAC